>NC_079147.1:23410216-23710216 GCF_945859685.1 Eupeodes corollae
CTCTTATCAGAGATGTTTCATTTCTCTTGTCTGCGTAGTTGTAGAATGAGATTAGCTTTTATAGTATCCCAGTTTGTTGGGGTGCCATACATGTTTAGTACTTCATTGGCATCTCCACAATTTGTTTCGGACAGCTCGTAAAATAACATTCGCATACGGTGTACCATCTATTTGTGGTAATAAAACTAATATTTCCTCTACGTTTTTTATGAAGTCATACAATGACCTCGGTTACCATCATAGAGTGGTAGGTCTTTTATAGCGTCCGGAATACGGAGACTTTGAAATATAGCGTTTACGTCTGGAGCCCGTTGGGATTGTTGGGATCGTTGGGTTAGACATTGTTGAGTTACTAGCAGAAAGATTTGGAAGGTTTTTCAGTTTCTGTGCTAATATGATTTTCTTCCAAAATTATTTTGGATTCGTAGGGAGCTGTATTAGATACACGACTTTGTTTATCTTTAGGCATATGTTTAAAAAAAAATATATATATTATTATTAATATTACTACTTTTTTTTTTCTTAATTATTATTTAGAATTATTTAGAACCAACTTTATAATATATTTTTTTTTTTTCTAGGCTTAAATTAATTTATTTTATTATTTATATCTAATTAGAAAGGGGCAATTTGATTAAGGAAATGAACAATATTCATCAATACAGAACTCACATAAAACAATCCAGTAGAACATTGTTTCCTATCCTGAATTTCGGTCTGTAAAGTTCTTCTTTGCCTGTAGCAGGTTCCTGGTTTGATGAAGGTGTTGTACTTCTGTTGTTGCGTAAGTTCTTTGTGTCTTTTTCACAAGTATTCACAGTTAACCGGTGTCTTTTTTGTTTTAGTATCCACAATAAACCGTTGTGATTTTTCTTATTTTATTATTCACTTTTAACAGTACTGTTTTTTTTTTATTTTTTTTTTTTGTGATTTTACACAATAAACCGTTTGTGATTTTCGTATTTTATTATTCCATTATTAACAGTAGTGTTTTTGATTTTACACAATAAACCGTTGTGTTTTTCTATTTTATTCAACACGATTAACTGTATTGTTTTACACAATTAAACGTTGTGTTTTTTTTTTTGTGAAAAAAAGAAATCCGCACGACTGCGCCAATTAAGTTAACAACGAAAGTTTTTTTTAAAAAAAAATAAACAACTTTATTTGTCGACGTCCAAAAATCAAATGCACAAGATTTTTAATTCATAACCTTCACAATGAGAACAAACTATAGATACATATTTATTATTTGGTGTGAGAACGGAAATGCAGAAGGCTTCTCACACCTGAATTTAAATGGTTTTAGTTTACAAATTCAAAATAAAGCAACTATGTGCTGACAATCAAATTTAAATGAAATATAATATTATTTATAATGAACATTAAGTAAAGGTTATGATTACATTGATATTGTATATATATATATTTATGAAGATTCATAACTCTGGCGTCAACGTCACTATCGAGGAAGCATAGTGACCAGTTAAAGATCCTGTAGTAATTATTGAGACCGTCCCAGTTGGCTTTCTCGTATTGCCAAACGCTTCTCTTAGGAGCTCTTTCTTTAAGTGGAGAGTTTTTACACGAGAAATTTGCTGATATATCACAATTGTCAGATGTGCCTAGAGGAGATAGAACACTAACAGTGTACTTATCAGGGTCAGAGGTAAGAAACAAGTCAAGAGTGTTTTCTGCTCGACCTAACACGTCCGATATTCGAGTGGGCTCGTTGACCAGCTGAGTTAGGTGGTTTAACTAAGCGAAGATCTCAGCACACACTCCTTCTGGAGTTGACTGGCCCGAATGTTGAAGCCATGAAGAATTGTGTACATTGCAATCGCCCATAACGACGATTTCAGTGCGAGGATAGGACGAAACAATTCTTTGAATGGAATCAGCCAAAGCATTAAATTCACGAGAAGTTGATGCTCTGTCTAAATTTGGGCTTCGATAAAGAAAGCAGTAGTTTATGATTTGCTTATTTACGGAGAGTTTAAACCACACATTATTAAAAAAGGAATTAGTGCAAAGACCATAGTGTGGTAAGAGCTGATAATCAACATCATTCCTAATGTATATGGCGAGGCCATCGTGGGAAAAGAATAAATGCACCAATCTATACCCATAAATAAAAAATTCAGCAGGATCGGAACCTTCTTGGGTTTTCATAGTGGCAAAACAGCCGGCCTGCAAGAAACAGTATGGTGGTATGCCAACAATAAATTTGCCCTTAGCCCACAAACAGTACAATAATCTACTATGAATTTTCCAGTCATTGTAAAATAAAAATAAAAATAAAACAAAAATTAATATTTAATTTAATTATTAATTAATTTTAATTATACACGCAAGATATAAAAAGTTTTAAATCAAAATCTCTCTTTTTTAACATCCAAACACAATTCTAGAAGAATTTTTTGAAAGTTTTTATTTGTTTTTAAAAAAATACGGATACGCAAAAAAATGTATTTAAAGTTTCAGATTTCAGATTTTCAGAACAGGTAAATTGTTAATTTTGCTTATTAATAGTACATTTTGTCTAAAACTATCCACTCCGATTTTATTATAATAGAGAAAGAATAGAATGAGATCAAACAGTTTCAGCACTGCATAAGCTCTCTGTGACCAGAAAGAAATGCGAATTTTATCAAGTTAAGCCTTTGAGTATATGGAGGTAATAAAAGTCTATCAGGCCAGGGAAAAAAAAAGTTAAAATATGAACGAACAAGTAAAAATAGAAAAACGTGTATTTTAGAATTGGACTGACGAAACCAAATGTATGGTTATCTTATTTTGTAATAACGATTTATCCATTTTGAGGTTACAAAAGTATAGTGCTGGAACTTAACATCTTTCAAACTGAGTTGTTAAACCAATTTTTTTTGTCAGCTGAAAGTCTGAAATTTACGAAAATGGATCGCTTAACTATGGCACAACGCATACAAAATTGTAAAACCTACCTGGTGATTCTGCCACAGCCACACATCGTGCTTTAGGACGAGATTTGGTTTTCATAATCGTCAAACTACGCAAGCAATTGGCACAATTGTGAAGTAATTTGAAGAGACTGGATTGGTATTGATATAGATTTTGTAAGGCCTGTGTATCATCGTTTCGCTCGTACCATTGAAAATATCGCTTGCAGAAGACTCGAATATGTGGATTCGCAGTCGTTTTTATGAATTAGGACTGTTTTAGGGCACATTACAGCGTATTTTGCATTTGGATCTACACCTACATCGATAAAGTCCAGCTTACACAACAACTGAAGCCACCTGATCATTCACAACGTCGTAGATACGTCGAATGGGTGCTTGAAAAAAAGGGGGTGAACGCAATTTTTCGAACAATTTTTTCTTCCGTGACGAAGGACATTCCTCATTCAATCGGCGGGTGCGTTAATAAACAAATTTGTCGTATTTAAGGTTATGAGAATCCTCAAGTAGTTGAAGATAAGCCAAAACATCCACAAAAAGTTACTGTTCGGTGCGCTCTTTGGGCCGGGAGGTGCGATTGAACCCTACTTCTTCAAAAACGACGACCAACTGTCACCGCCAATTCGTTATGGTCAAATGAAAGCCGACCGGCTACTCGAAAAACCGTGTTTATGTAGATAGACCTTTAACACTTGAGCACTTCAAAACCAATATTCATCAAGTTATGGCTTAGATATCGCCCAAAAAGTGACCACCTTCCTTTTTGCACATATGGATAACAATGGAAAACCCGCAAACAACACATGATGTCGAAAACCCTTTTTTTCTCATTAGTTTTTCACAATTTTAAGGCAAATAAATTATTTACAATTTGAGCCTAAAGTTTTCCATGTGATGTACGGTTTTTATCAGTACACAACTGTTTAAAAATTAGCTTACACAAAATCGACGAATTATTACTAAAATAACAAAAATAAACCATTAGTCGTAATGTATGCCATAACTCTGGAGTGGAAAGATTAAGCCAAAAGAAGCCAATATTAGTTTGGGATGGAGGTCCCATATTATAATTTTTATTAATTGTGCCAGCACCATAAACAAGTAACCAACAGTAAGAAATACCGCATTTAATGCATGACCTCTTTCTGTTCAAATGACAAAGTTATTGGACTAAATTTTTGTTTATAAACAAAAACTATTAATTTATTTTTTCGATTGTATACGAATTTGTATCACATCACAATGTTTAATTTTATATTAAATTGCGTTGACTAGGGCTATAGCTTCGAGAGATATTATTGATCAACACCATTTTTAATTTTTAAAATTTCTATATTTAGAAAAACTCTCTCCAGATTCTTGGACCTTAAAAATGTCGAGAAATTCCAAAATGTTTAATTCGATTTCCTGTAATAAGTTAATTTGTTCATCCCCAAACTCAACCGGGAACACTAGACGAACGAAGGTCTATCAAATTATTCAGATACGTCGATCGTATTGACAGAATTGGATGATCAAAGCGTAATCCTAGTGATCCGTTTTTGAGCATAGCGACGTAATCGTAAAAGATACGTGAGTGGTCAATGTGGCAAGACCAAGTATATGCTGTCATCAAAAAAGGACATTGAACGACGACCAACGTCTTCGATAAGACGTCACCGGCAGCAGCTATAACTTTGAAGTGGTTTACGACTTTGTATACCTTACTAAAGGCGGCGCTACAGTCCGGGGCGGACCTGGGCCTCAACCAACAAGCGTTTCTAGCCAGCTCGGTCCCTAGCTAGCTGTCTCTAGTTTCGCACGCCAAGTTGGTTGAGGTCCTCTCCCACCTGGGTGCGCCACCTGAGTCGCGGTCTTCCTCTACTGCCGCGTCCCTAAGGATTGGATTCAATGACCTTCCGGTCTGGAGCGTTGATGTTCATTCGCTCTACACGAGCTAGCCATTTGACCTTAATTCTGCTAACTAGGTCAGTGTCGCTGTACAGCCCGTACAGTTCGTCGTTATATCTTCTCCTCCATTCTCCATCTCTCGAAGCATCCTAAGACGCTCTCATCTTTCTTTGACAGGTTCCAGGCCTCAGCGCCATAGATGAGAACCGGGATGATGAGTGTCTTATAGATGGTGATTTTACATGCTCGAGAGAGGACTTTACTTCTCAATTGAATTCTAAGTCAAAAGAAGCAGCGATTTGCAAGAGTTATTCTTCGTTTGATTTCAGCGCTGGTGTCGTTGTCTGTATTAATAGCGGTGACTAGGTAGACAAAGCCTTTAACTACCTCAAAGTTATAGCTGTCCATGGTGACATTTTGTCTGAGACGTCGTTGTTCAGTGTCCTTTTTTGATGAAAGCATATACTTGGTTTTGCCCTCATTGACCACTAAACCCATCTTCTTCGCTTCCGTCGCAATGCTCAAAAACGCTCCACTGACATCACGCTTTGATCTTCGAATTATGTCAATATCATCTGCGTATCCGAATAATTGGATGGACCTTTGGAAGATTGTGCCTCTAGTGTTGACGGTTGAGTTTTGCACAATTCTTTCCAGAACTATGTTGAAGAAGTCGCATGACAGTGCATCGCCTTTTCTAAAACCTTTTTTGACATCAAATGCATCGCTAAGATCTTTTCCGACCTTGATAGAGCAGCATGCATTCTCTATCGTCATTCTGCACAAACGGATTAGTTTGACAGGGATGCCAAAACTAGACATTGCTCGGTAGAGCTCTTCCCTATAGATGCTGTCATACGTGGCTTTAAAATCGATAAAGAGATGGTGGGTATCGATTTGAAGCTCCTGGGTTTTTTACAAGATCTGCCGTAGTGTGAATATTTGGTCGATAGTGGACTTTCCTGGTCTGAAGCCACACTGATAAGGACCAATCAGGTTGTTATACGCACAGTTGAGGAGACTGATGCCTCTGTAGTTGGCACAGTTTAGAGGGTATCCTTTCTCATGTTTCGGGCGCACTATGCTGAGATTCCACTCATCGGTCATGCTCCCTTCCAAGTCATCGCCTGCTGCTTTGAATAGTTCGGCAGCGATGCCGTCAGCTCCAGCAACTTTGTTTGACTTAAGTTTAGATATAGCTAACTTCACTTCACTTCGTCAAGGTCGGATAGGTGGAATTGTTGATCTGCGACCCTGAGGTTGAGTGGTTCTATATCCCTTACAGCGGAATTCGGTTCGTCATCGCCGTTATATAATTTGGAGAAGTGATCTTTCCATATTCTCAGCATCGACTGCGGTTCTACTACGATGTTCCCCTGATCGTCTTGATAGGCATCGGTTCGTAGCTGGTACCCTTGGGAGGTTTTTTTTACCTTTTGCTAAAATTTACGAACTTCATTCCTGTTGTGACATCCCTCTATCTCCTCGATCGCGCGCTTCTCATGCTTTCTTTTTTTCTATCTAAGAAGCCGGTCTCCCTCTCTCCTCTTCTGCAGCTCTAGTCCTTTTGTGCAGCGCCGTTTTGTATGCCTCTTGTTTCGCTGCGTGCGCTTGCCGGCATTCGTCGTCAAACCAGGGATTTCGCTGTGGTGGCAGTTTGAAACCTAGAACTTCAGAGGCGGCATCTCTGATGGCTTCAAGGCAATGTTGCCACTGGTTTTCAAAGCTTAATGCAGTCAGCATAGGATTTCTTAAAAGGTTACCAGAGACTCGATCGGAAAATGACATGGCAGTCTCTTGCGATTGTAGCCGTCTAACGTCGAATCTTCTCACAGTGCTTTCTTTTTTATCTTGGATCGGGATATCCGTTGCCGTACCTTGGCTACAACGAGATGGTGGTCCGAGTCAATGTTGGCCCCTCGGAATGTTCGGATATCCTGTATACTGGAGAAGTGTCATGCGTCGATGGCAATGTGGTCAATCTGGTTGATGGTTGATTGAGCATCAGATTTCCATGTCCCCTTGTGGATATTGAGATGTGTGAACTGCGTACTAGCTACCAGAACGTATCGCCCCGCAGCGAAATCGATCAGCCTGAATCCGTTGTCGGAGGTAGTGTCGTGCAGGCTGTATCTCCCGATTATCCCTCCAAAGATGTCTTCTCTTCCATCAGGGCACTGCTCATATGTCTTGTCCAAGAGCTCGAAGAATATGTTTTTGGTGTCTTCATCTTTCTCCTCTGTTGGGGCATGCGCGCATATTATGCTTATGTTGGCGAATTTAGCCTTGATGCGGATTGTCGTGATGCTCTCGCTCACACTGTTGAAATTCAAGACTTTTTGCCTGAGCCTAGTTCCAACAACAAATCCACACCCAAATAGACGCTGTCTTTGTTCTCTGTAGCAGTCGCCTTAGTAGATATCGCAGTCTTTTAGTTTGCGTTTGCCCGGTCCATCCCATCGCACTTCTTGGATGGCTGTAATATCTGCCTTGCAGCAGTTTAGGGCTTTCGCTTATTGTTCGGCTGCACGTGGTCTGTTAAGGGACCTAACATTCCACGTACATATCCACGTACATATGCGTGGGTTGTCAACAGTGAATCCGTCCGTATTCCAGGCTTGTTGGTGCTTCGCAACTAAAGCTATTTTTTACTTGGCCAGGAAGTCACGCCGACGGAACAACCTCCAGAATTCGTCAGCTGCCGCCTGGATAAGGAGAGGTGCCTTAGTGGGAACAACTCTCCCCCCTTCCTCGTTTGCTGCCCCCAACAACTTTCCACTGGGGTTGGAACCCAATCTTCAGTTGAGGTACTAGGCACCCGATGTTCACTTTGTAAACCTAGGTACCGTTATAAATCTAGACAACGACAGCAGCGCTGAAATCAAATGGAGAATACTCGTAACTCTTGCAAATCGCTGTTTCTTTGGACTAAAAGGGCAATTCGATTTGTAAAGTCCTCATTCGAGCATCTAACGTCACCATTAAGACACTCATCGTATTTATGGCGCCAAGGCCTGGACCCTGTCAAAAAAGATATGTATGAGCATCTTAGGATGCTGCGATAGAAAAATTCGTCGGGTGACTGTTGGTCCTGTCTGCATAGATGCAGAGAAGAAGATGCAACGACGAACTATTTGGGCTGCACAATGACACTGAAGTGGTAAACAGAATAAAAATCTTACAACTTAGATGGTTGGGTCATGTAGAGCAGATAAACTACAACGCTCCATCCAGGAAGGTCTTCGGCTTCAATCATAAAGGAGGGCGCAGTAGAGGAAGGCCTCGACTCAGATGGCGCACGTATGTGGGAAAGTACCTCAACCAATTTTGCGGGCGAAACTGGAGACACCTACTTAAGGAGCGAGCTGGCTAAGGATGCAAGTTGGTTAAGGCCCAGGTCCGTTACGGACTGTAGCGCCACATTAAGGAAGTTAGTAATTTTACATAGATAAAGCTTTCACGGCACAAGGACTATAACTCCATAGAATAATAATTTTCTGGTTTCAATTTGAAGGGGATTTGCTTACTTCTACATTACATTACATTTTCACACTACTCTGCACATAAATGTACAGAGTAGAGAACACAGCACCTTGAGCAACTAGGCTATGGAAGGTGATAACAACACAAGACATTAATACAAGACAGAAGGACAGAAGAGAAAGAACAACAGAAAGAAAGAACACATGACAACAGCACGCGGTAGGTTTCGAGACGGTCCCCCATCTTTCTACTAACCACGCTCTCTGATGCTTGATTTCGGTGATCGATGGGAACCGAAGCTTTATCAGTGACTAGGCCGTTGCCTTTGCTTACTTCTTTATTTGATTCTGATACGAAATTCTAATTGTTGCGCTGTATTTGCATTTTATAATTGTTCTTGATTTCAGAATTGTGGATTCTTGATATTTTAGATTTTTTTGGGATTCTGCGTTTTCGGGGCTCCAGATTTTTTTTTTGGATTTTATATATAATCGCAGTTCGTTGATAATTTAGTATATTTTTTAAATAATAATTTGTATGAAATATTTAAATAGTTCAAACTTTTCAAAAAAGTTCTGAATGCGGAAGTTGTAAAAATGTTTAAAGAAAACTGCTGCAAATATAAGCCTATCAACTTATATCAAGGTATGTACCTAAGACATCTTCCGGCACTATGTTGAAAGTTTCAAAGGGTGTGCTCTTTAAAAACATTCGTCAACAGTCAAAATATATACTCAAAAATTGTTTTGGAGAATGTATCAGTAACCATTATTCAATTTTTGGCATTAACACTCTACCCATAGAAAACAGAGATTCCCTACTGCCATGTCAATTTTAAATAAATTATTATATTATTAGACCGCATAAAGCTCTAAAACATAATACACGAATATATTACATTGACTTCCCTTCAATTTCTTCTATATTAAGCTATTGCCAAGCTTATAAGGTTATAAAAAATATAATATGTGTATAAATAAGCATTAAAAAATATATTTCAATTGGCAACCACATCAATTGAACCACATCCATCATCACCCTTCATTCTCACATCGCATTCTGAATCGTGTCGTATAAATCTACAATTGACAAATCACCGCTACGAGTAACTAACTCATTCAATCGTAGTCGTATAGTCGTAGTCGAAGTCGCCGCCGCGCTAAATCAACCCCCCACTGAGGGGATGATGTTGATGATACTTCTGCTTCGGCTTAGGTTTCTACAACTATATGGATGATGATGATGATGCTGAGGCTATATATTCAGCTGGAAATCAGTGAGGAGCAGACGTCCATCAAAACAAAGCCCACTACCGGATCTATCAATTCATTGAGCTTGATTTCGAGCAACAAAAATGAAAAAAAAAAATAACCATAAATAAATAAAATATATATTCCCTCCCCCGCTATGCCTCTCTGATGAATCCAATCACTTTGCAATCACTCGCCACCGTACTCACCGCATAGTCTCACTCACAATTGTTGAACAAATTCAATTAAACGAGTGCCGTATTGACAACTCCTAGCGGTGGTTTGCGTGACAATTTAAATTCGAGCAATGAATTGTATAATCCAGCTACAGTTATCTAGCTATCCCAATCCCAATCCCAGAGCTTCCATTCAAACGACTATGCAGCTCTAGAACAGCCGCTCACTTTGTCTTCCATCACTCTGGAGGACAAAGCGGGACCGATGCCGTACGGAGCGGTGTGTTGTATGAGGAGGGGTAGAGACTCTGCTCTCTAGCTCAGATGATATGGTATCACTTGTCTGAGGCTTTTATTGGACCTAATTAGATTTGTAAGTGAATCTAGTCCGCCAACAACGGTATTTGTATATATTGATGATGCTGATAATGATGCTGGTGGTGAGGATGATGACGGGACGGAGAGATGAGAGACGCGGACGTAAAGTCGCGTTCTGCCTGCATTGTGTTGATTTCAATGTTTGCATACGCAATTGTTCCAAGCGTCACTTTCGCTTTAAATTTTAAAATTCTATAAGCTGAAGCGAGCTGAAGGCAGCTCTTTTCCTATCCTGGGTATCTGGCTTCGTAACAGTAATATATAGCAACCAATTGTTTGACTTTGCAAAAAGGTCGGAGGTGGCATCCATGCGTGTAGAAATTGAGAAAAGAATTCCACTGCCACCACCGCACCGCCATCCGTCCTCGTGTACCATTTTAATGACGTGAAGTCAATTAACCAGCACTCTACATTTAGTTGAATTGTGTACATTTAGGACAGAATGGCATAGAGTCTTATAATTTTACATATATCTTTCCAATTTTACATAAGAGTAAAGTATTCTACACTACAATTGTGTAAAGAGAAAGAGGAGTCCCCCGTTAGACAAGTTGCAGACATAAATTAACTCCATGAACCACGGTCTGGGCCAGCCATTAATTTTATACTGAAATTAGAATAAATTGAACGAAGTCTTAATTTCAAATAATTTCGCTTAAAATTATTTACATCGGATGTGTCTAGACTTAAGCAACTTTGTATATTGAAAGGCCTCTGTTTTTGTAGAAGGATGATTTGAATGTCAAAATAATCATATAGAATATGACATTGTGATAGGAATTCTTTTGAATTATTAAAAAGTTAAGGGAAACTAATTAGTTTGATACTCGTTCTGTTTGACAGAGAGTTATTTAAACTTTAGACTTGTCTAAACATTATTTGAAACAAAGGAAAGGGTTTTAGACCTTGGTAATGGAGGAAGGTTGTATGATAACACCTTAACAATTCCAAAAACTAAGTTATCAAGTTATTGATACGAAGTTATATAAAATAGGGTGCATGGAAGTGAATATTTTAAAAACATCTTTACTTTTGAATCGGTTATTTCAGAAACAACATAAGTCAATGAACATTTACTGTTCAGGAGCAACAAAAAAATGTTTTATATGATAAAATTCCACAACACTCAACATTTTGAGTATGCAAAGGTAAAATTTGAATTAAGATGCATTTAAAAACCTCCAAATTGTTTGTCTTTTTTTGAGACTTAACCGGTTTTTAAGCCTTTAAAGTCGCTTGACTTATGTCGTTTCTGAAATAAACAAACTTTTTTGGTGAAACTTTTGTTTTATTATAAACACAACACAAAATGCTTACAAAAATTTAAAGAAAATACTATTGGTCTGTATCGATTGGCAAAAATCTCAAGCGAAAATCTCAAAACTCTTGAATGTTGACGTCTCGTGGTAGATACGATTTTAGTTTTTTATGTTATTCATCTTCTTAATATTGATTGACACCTTTTCAGAGGGATAAGCAAGGGATTGCGGTAGAGCTACTAGTTCATCTCTTTAAAGGTTTTCCAAGTTAAATGTATGACTTGTAAAACCGTTAATAAAGTCTCTCGCAGCTACTGGTTTATCATAACAATCCGAGTGGAAAAACTGAGTAAATTTACTTATAGTAAACGTATACTTATTTTCTCTAGCCACATGCCTTCCAAAGGACTCCATTGAAAGCATGATTCTTTTATAAAAGTGTGGCACAGCTTTTGTAGTCGTTGATGTCAGCCGTTTTTGGTAAAATGACTGTAAATTTGTTTGATACTGAAGAAGGCAGATTCGAAATTTGTGCGAAACAGTCGTAGCTTTGTTCTTACGCTAATAGAGTTATTCCTCCAAATTTTTGACAGCATACCGAACGCCGATTTTGCTTTGCGTCTTGCTCAGTTCCGCCTTCGACAGAAAGCTCCACTTTTTCCACCGGTTGCGAGAAAATATTTAATTGAGTCATGTCAAAGTCCATTGGATCCCTCCCATACCTGAAAGAGCGGAGCGCAGTACATCGATTACCACCAACAAAAACAATATTGGTGACAGAATATAGCCCTGTCTTACTCCGCTTCGGATTTCAAAATCATCTGACTACCTACCTTCGTGCAGAACGTGACACTTGGATCCATCATACACTGCTTTAATAATAGTTTTTCTCGGATGCTTCTCCTCCGCTAAGTTAACCAGATATACTCAATGTTAACGCTATCAAGGCCTTCTCAAAGTCGATGAACAGCAAGTGTAGTGGTGATCGATATTTAACGCACTGTTCAATAATGATCCGCAGGGTGTAAATAAGATCAATGCAGCAGGGTCCATCGCGGAATTTAAAATCTAAGGACCTTGAAACGACGAGAAATGTCAAAATTTAAAATTCAACAAATCGGATCGATTACAATAACTTTTTGGAATCATCGTTTTAGAGTAGGAAATAAGGAAACACTATAGTCTACATGTTCACATGGTAGACATGTGCATTCAAGAGGACACAAGCGTCCACAGGTTTTTTCTTAAAGCCCACCTCTGTCAATCAACTCCTACTCTCACCTCCCCGTGGTGAACATCGGGTGCCGTCGAGGTGAGTTCCTGGATACGTAAAAGCTTCATAGTTGGGTAGCACCAATAAGGACAACGAACTTCGGATATGCACGTAAAATGTTAGGTTCCTTAACAGACCACGAACAGCCTAAGAATTAGCGGAGTCCCTAGACTGCTCTAAAGCAGACATCACCGCCATCCAGGAAATACGATGGGATTGGCCGGGCAAAAAGAGGTTGAAAAACTACGATATTTACTATGGTGACTGCTACCGAGAAAACCAACAATACTTATTAAGATGCGTCTTTTTGTCATTGGAGCTAGACCTAGGCAACAAGTCTTAAATTATAAGTGTATCAATGCTTAATTCGGCAACATTAGCCTGATATACGCGAACGCCCCTACAGAAGAGAAGGATGGCAACACCAAAGATATGTTCTCGAGCTCTTAGACAAAACATATGAGCAGTGTCCCAGCTACGGTATGAAAATTGTCCTGGCCGATTTTAATGCCAAGCTAGGAAGGGACAACAATATGACAACAATTCTTCAGGATTCAGGCTCGTTGACTTTTCCGCGGGGCGATACGTCATGGTAGTCAGTAAACGTTTTTCACATCTCAACATCCTCAAAGAAACTTGGAGTTCTCCAGACCAATCTACGGTCCACCAGATTACCCATATTGCGACCGACGCTAGACATGCTTCCAGCATCATAAATGTCTGAACTTTGCGACGAGCTAACATCGATTCGAACCACTTCATCGTTGTAGCCAAGGTAGCACTTCGGGTTTCCAGACCCAAGGCGAAACAGAGAAATGCTGGGAGAAGATACAATGTGAAAGGGCTACAATGGAAAGAGATTGCCAAATCCTTCTCCATCCAAGACATAAGTAACCTCTCTTGAAGTGCTCTTCGAGCAACATAATGTATGAAGAAGTTCAAAAGTTTTATAAGCATGTGAAATGAAATTCACAAGTAGATATATACCTAAAACCGAAGGTTGGAAAGACGAAAGTGGAAACATTGTAGTGGAACCGCATTTATTGCTGAGGATATGGAAAGAACAATTCTGCAGACTGAATAACGGCGACGACGAACCGAATTCCGCTGCCAGCCAGGTTTATCCATTCAACATAGACGACGAAAGCCAACAACCCCGTCCTCCCGACTTAGACGAAGTAAGGATTGATGTATCTAAGCTTAGGTCTAACAAAGCCGTTGGAGCAGAGAGCTTGAATGCCGAACTCTTTAAAGCAGCTGGAGATAATATGGTTAGGACCATGCAGCAACTTTTCTGTAAGATTTGCTCGGAAGAAAGCAAGGACTATGACAAAAGCCGATGAAAGCACTTTGGGTCGGTTCGAGAGAAAAGTTCTTCGTGTGATCTACGGTCCCGTAGTGGGAGTGGAAACTAAGATAGCTAGGTCACGTAGAGCGCGTGGAAACCAATGCTCCGGCCCGGAAAATCTTTGCATCTACACCCACAGGACAGCGCAGTAGAGGAAGACCGCGGATCAGGTGGCGCTCACAAGTGGAAGGTGACCTCACCCAACTTGCAACGCGAAACTGGAGTTATCTAGCCAGGGACCTAGCTAGATGGAGAAGTTTGTTGGGTGAGGCCCTAGTTCACACAGGACTGTAGCGCCACGTTAAGTAAGTACCTTCAAAGGCAGGCAAAAACCAAATTGGTGCACATAAAAAGAAATAAACAAGAAGACTTTTTAATGTTGCCAAACTCACAAGACTAAATAGAGACTCTATCAATTCAAAGAAAATTAAAAACACAGTCTCAACGAGCAAAACCGATGACCAAAACAATTGTATGGGGACCACTGTTAGTTTTAATCTTACAAAAAAAAATTAAAAAAGCGCCTAACGCGAATCAGCTCAAAATCTTAACTTCCAAATTTGAACTCAATTGACCCAATGGCTTAGGCTGCAGGAGCGTGGACAGACAGACAAAACAGACAGGAAGTAATCGCGGTACCCACTTTTTTCGACTTCTCTCTCTCGAGTTCGAAATTTAGCACGAATGCAAAACTTGCCATATAGTTTCTTTATGTCATAAGTAAAAGCTGTTACAACAGAGAGTTATGTAGTATAGAGTTAAATGTATCACCATCTAGGGCAACGCCTCAAGGTGGTGTACGTTCAAAACTCCTCTAAAATCCTCACCAAATAATATAGCTTTAATAGCAATAGAAACACTCCTAAACACTATTTGGGAACAATATATATAGGATTTGCAACCGGGCAAAAAACTTGCGTCTTGACTATTAACTCCCTTAAAACAGCCCTAATACTCTTTTAAAATATAAAAGAAGATAGAAAATCACATGTTATACAACCTTAAGTATAATTATTTTAGAACCCAACTAAAATCATCAGATGAAGCTTAATACCTATAAGTAATCCTAGATTAAAAGCTCCACTGGAGCCCAAATAAATTGAAAGATCTTAAAAAGCTCAGATAGAATTCTACTCATGTAAACGAATCTTAAGCTGGGGACCGACTCCTAAAAATACATACGCTTCAATCGTCAGTAAATCGTAACATGGAATTGTAGAAAATTTTAGAAAAAGCCAAAACCTTCAAATTCTTACAGGGGTACAGTAAATGGCATGTTTATGTAATAAAGGAGCAATGAGGAGAGGAATGGAAGCAATACTAAATGTCGTATACCTCCAGCCATCAGAAACGGGCAGATGCTACAGAAATATATAAGATCAACAACAAAGCTTTTGACATCATTTTTCTGATAGGAAGGAATGATAAGGAAACGTTCCACACATGAATGAATTTCTTCTCTCTTCGATACTCAATCTGGCCAAATCTTTCAGACTTCCCGATCCAAGCAGAGTCTTTCAAATCGAAATACTGACAGTGACATATGCTGCAAAACAGGTCTCAATGATGACGTCTGCTCGAAAGATGGAAATGGATTTAAACCTGTGTCACGGCCAGGAAATAATGGCTAAATAACGTTACGACTGGTTGTAAGTATAATACCAGGTCGCAACCCGTTGCACTGCCAAGCAAAGAAAACGCAGCTAACCGGTGACCTGTTCAGCGCATGCAGTGATGAGAAAGAACAAGAACAAGTCCACTTCTTATGACACTACCCAGCACTATGCAACACTAGAAAAAACTAAGAACATACTTCTTCAATAATCTTGAAAAACTTAAAGGTATCCCAAAAAGCTTCATCAAAGCTTCTAAATGGCCAGATCAAGACAGTCTATAATATCACTGGTTTAATCGCTCTTTTATTCAAGTTAAATATTATCGTTCAATCTAACTTAACAGATCTTAAAACATCTCCTAAATTTCTAACCTGAATACGTTCCAAATTACAGTGAAAACAAGTCGTTTAACATAGCTATCGTACCTAAATAGTAAACAGTGTTTGCAACCATACTTTTAAAAATGAGCGCTGAAATGATGCAACCACTCCACAAACCGCTAACCTGTCAATCTGTTGTAGACGCTATGCCTTCACGACATTCACGTATCGAAAATAAAATTTTTCACCTAAAATTGTAATCGAATTCTATTTGCTCTAAAATCTTAACTCTTAAGCGATATTGAACTTCTGAGCCAATTGGAACTCGTGAGCAAATAAATCGAAGATCCTTGTTATTCCGCCCAAAACTTCTTTTCAAAAAAGACTACCTACTTATTTTAAAAATTATTATAAACTTAAAGCAAATTATTTCATTGCGCAGATGTATGGTAGATACTTTCCGTCAAGTGTAGGAGCTGTGAGTGTCAAAATAATTGATACAAACTGGTCAAAATCTACAACAAACAGGATCTCTAGTGGATTGCTATCTTCCCAAAACTTGATAATTTTATTTGTTGACTCACCAATTTATCCAGATCTTATTGCTACGTTAGGCTTCATTGTCTTCAGAGTATGTTGTGCTTAGTTTCTTGGTGACTTGGATTTTGTGTGGATGCAGGCACAAGTTAGATACAAAACCAACCTAGTTATTGGTCATAAATAAATAACGAAGAACGTTCAATTTGACAGAAATTGATTTAACAGAATGAATTCGGTATCAACTGTTAAACTTTCGAACTCACTTTATAAAAGAACTTTTACTTAATCTTTAGTCACTGGATTGAAATATTAACAACATAGAGAGGCTTCAGTTTAATCTTTGTACGATACCTAAAGAAAAATAAAGGACCTATTTATAGTGAAATAATGTCAACGTTACAACATTAAGAAGATGTACAGTACATTAACAAAACATTGAAAAGTCGTCTTCCCTAAGTTTGCAATGACATCTGCACCCTATAACCACCTTAATCTGCCGACTTGCAGGGCACAGCGCATTCTGCCTGATATGCAAAGTATATGTAAAGTACTTCAGTCAACCACACTAATTACATAGAATTCCTCACGTCCAGGTGACACCGACCACCGACCGTTGAAATACGCGCCTTAAAAACTATCACCATCTCCTCTCGATAGACTTGGGCCTGATGGACAACTAGGTTTATATACAGACAATGAACCGACCGACCGACATCGACATGGAGATGCGGCAGCTGTGGCAATGCCAACGGCATATAGTCTAGCAAGCCAACTTCCATATAGATATCTGGACGGACCTAGGTTTGTAGCAGATACGACCTCAAGCCCAAAAAAAAAAAAGAACTCAAACAAGGAGATGCATCCAATCCAGTTCACGACCGAACTATGCTCATTGCGAACACTTTCGCTAATTGTAGTCATTCGGAGGTAGCTTCAGAAACGTGACACATGGTCACACGGTGCTCCAACGAGACGCTGAATGCTGCGGTGAGAGGAGGTGGTTCCGCCTAATGAGTTTACAAGTCAAATGGTCTATACTCTTCCGACTTAACCACCACTTCCAGTTCCAGTTCTAGCAAAGAGGTGTCCTGTCCTGTCGCTGTCGCTGTCCATTCGTCTATATCTCTATTTTTATATAGGTAGGTAAGGTAGGTATGTTTGATAAGGTGCCGTATGTAGCTATATCCGAAAACCTCATGGTTCTGGCTAGGTGCTTTTCACGTGCGAGCAAGATCGTGCTGCCATATAACACGCTCCCGATGTATGTACTTAAGCTTGTGCAACATGCTCCAGCCCAATCCTCCTGATGCCCACATACAAGCATGAGACATAGTAGGTACAGCGCGACACAGGCATTTCTGGAATCTGCATTCCTTGTAACTCCTAAAACGAGGACAGCGTTTTGTTTTGCAGGCAGCGGCAACGCCAGCGTTAGCATCAGTAGCAGCATAAGCATCAGTATAAGCATCAGCAGCTCTTGAAGGAGGAGCTGAAGCATGGCATAACAACAACTTTGGGACGCGTGGCGACATGTTGCATGCTTTTGTCTGGCCATGTTTGCATGGGGTGGAAATTGCGTTCTCGCGCAAGTTCCTTTTTTTCGTGTCCTATTTGAAGAATAATTGCGTAAGGATAATCCATCCTTCGCGAAAACCTGCCACTCACAGATGAGTCTGCATTTGATGGCCTCTCTGTTCAGCGTCGTCGTCGTTGTTGTCGTTGTGCTTCAAGGGTGGATCTGGGTGGAATTTTGGGCCGGGCTAGGTCTCAGATTATTCTGATCTAATTGTGCTTTACTTTGGGTAGTTATAGGTATGTGTGTTTATATGGTAGGTATACCTATAGGATATGTATGTGATATAACGGTAATTATAATTATTTTTATGGCCTAAATGTGTGTGTTCCAATATACAAAATAAAGCAAAGGTATAGAAAACAGAATGTGGATAGGATATATCTCATGTTATTTGTCCTAAGGGCGTCGTTTAATTGCTTCGGCAATTAGGTGAAGGGTCCTTGACGGTGTGTTGTATTGTGTTATGTTGTGTTTAGGCTGATATACCGGGGTGTAAGTACCATCAGACTCACAAAACGATTTTCGGAGACTTCTGCGATGGTAATGTGGATGGTTAGGTGGCGGCGGGTTTTTGTGGGTGGTGTCAAGCTTAAGGTGAGTTCCATGAAATTTTCGAAAATCCAAGGCAATTATCATAGAAAAATGCTTTGTGAGGAAATAAGGGGATATGAGTGCGATATATAGGAATAATAGGAGGGTTCTTTAGTTTTTGATATTTAGCTATACATTTTTTTCTCTTGTAAATAATATGATGAAATACGTATCTGGCATAAGTGCCACGAACAAGAATACTAGAATTCCATTTAAAATTAAATTAATAGCTATACGTACTTATTTTTACCTTTAGGAGGGGATTATTTCGATCTTAAAATTGGTACTTGATTAAAACAGTAGAAAACAAGGCTTGTAATTTTATTGATTGGTTGGAGATTTAATTATCCAGCCATTTATTATTATTATTATAAAACTCTGTAAAATGAACGAAGTGCCCCAAGAACTTTGCAAAGAGATTTATTTATTTCAATGTAAATTACCACAATTTGGGAGTGTTCTAGCTAAGCAAATCAAAATGAATTGCCAAAACTTACTGCTGTCCACACATTTTGACACTCTCGACCATAAAACCACAGACAGCAACCATCAACATTTTTGATACAGCTGAAAAAATATGTTTTGAAATTTAAGAACTAATTAACGGTAGAAGTTTTTTAGCTAACTTTGAGAGGATTATTTAAAGGTAGAAACAGTAATAGAAGAGTAATCTTAATCTTCTACGTGTAGAACTAACTGCACAACATTAAAATTGTTTTATACAGCAATTAATTTCTTAAAGATACAATATTCGGAAAAACCCAATTTCTTAAGAATTTTGCGCTAAATTGCTACCGTCAAATTAACAAAAATTCCATTCGAAAACATTGTTTTTGCAAGTTAATATGATAACAAAAAGTAACAACGGTCTTCGAAACTCATTCGAGAAAATCAGTTCTATATAGAAGTACAAAGGAAATCTAGAGTATGGTAAAGATTCCTGAACCTGAATATTTATGCAGCTCGCTTTGAGAAATTATTGAATCCAGTTCAAGAAAAATCTATCGAACAATATGCGACGTCATCTTTTTACAATGAAAGGCTGGATTCTATTATAAGTTTGCAAGAAGTGATCTTAGCGGTAACGAAACTTAAAGAGGGAAAAACAGAATAGGTTCTTATTGGGATATCAGCTGAATTCTATAAATGTTGCACAACACAACAAATCAAAACGCTGAAGCTCTTATATAACAATGTCCCAGAAACAAAAGTCATACCGCAGGAATTCTAGAAATCTAGTACTTTGAAATGCGCGTAAGAAGGTTAAATGAGTTTAATCAGACGATGTTGGTGATTCAGTATCTTATCGAGATGTGTTTTTGAAGCTTTTCTCCAGGCTAGGATTCCATATATAGAGTTCAAGATTCCGCGAGCGAATAATAAACTTGCTCAAGTACTTCAAATTACCTAGATGGAATCAACGGTGGCGTCTACAGTTCGGCAACATTAGCCTGATATGCTCGCACGCCCCACAGAAGTGAAAGATGACAACACCAAAGATATGTTCTTCGAGCTCCTAGACAAAACATATGAGCAGTGTCCTAGCAACGATATTAAAATAAACCTGGGCGATTTCAATGCCAACCTATGAAGGGAAGACATCTTTGGTGGGATAATCGGGAATAACAGCTTGTACGACAACACTTCCGACAACGGATTCAGGCTCATAGATTTTGCTGGGGGTGAAACTTCATGGTAGCCAGTACGCGTTTTCCACACCTCAATATCCACAAAGAAACTTGGACTTCTCCAAATCAATCTGCCGTCAACCAGATTGACCATATTGCGATCGATGCCAGACACGCTTCCACCATCATGGATGTACGAACTTTCCGAGGAGCTAACATTGACTCGGACCACTACCTGGTTGTAGCCAAGGTAGCACATCGGATTTAAAGACCCAGGGCAAAAGAGGGAGGTGCTGGGAGAAGGTCCAACGTCGAACGGCTACACTAGCCAGAGATCGCCAAATCCTTTTCCTACCGAGTTACAAGTAACCTCTCTCGAAGATCTCTGCCGCCAACACAATGTATCGAAAACCAGTGGCAACATTGCCAAGATGCAATCAGAGAAGCCGCCTCTGACCAGGAAGCCCTGGTTTGATGAGGAATGTCGGCAGGCAAATGCAGCCAAACAACAGGTACCCAAAGCGGCGCTGCATAAAAGGACGAGAGCTGCTCATGAGCTCTATGAGCAGAATAGGCTAGAGGAACGCCGACTTCTCAGAAGGAAAAAGAGAGGGCATGAGAAACGTGCGGTTGAAGATGTTGAGAGGTTTAAAAGCAGGAATAAAGTTCGAAAGTTTTATGAACAGGTGAAACGAAATTCACAATTACATAAACCTAGAACCGAAGGCTGCAAAGACGAAAGTGGGAACATTATAGTGGAACTGTAGTCAATGCTGAGGATATGGAAGGACCACTTCCGCAGGCTGTATAACGGCGACGACGAACCGAATTCTGCTGTCAGGCATGATGATGATCCTTTCAATATAAACGACGAAAGCCAACAAGGGAGGACGGGCCTCCCGACTTAGACGAAGTAAAGATTGCCATATCTAAGCTGAAGTCTAACAAAGCCGCTGGAGCGGATGGCTTGAATTCCGAGCTCTTTAAAGCAGCTGGGGATAAGTTGATTAGGAGCATGTACCAACTTATCTGTAAGAGATGGTCGGAAGAAACCATTCCCGTTGAATGGAACCTTAGTATTGTTTGCCCGATCTAGAAAAAATTAGACCCTCTAAACTGCAACAACTATTCAGGAATCAGTTTACTTAACATCGCCTATAAAATCTTCTCTGCCGAAATATTTATGTGAACGTCTGAAGCCCATCGCCAACAACCTGATATAGGTTCTTCAGTGTGGTTTTAGATCAGGAAAGTCCACAGTTGATCAAATATTCACATTACGGCAGATCCTGCAAAACACCCAAGCACACCAAATCAACACCCACCATCTTTTTCTCGATTTGAAGGCCGCATATGACAGCATATACAGGGATGAATTGTATAGACCCATGTCTAGCTTTGGCATCCCTGCCAAACTCGTCCGTTTGTGCAGGATTAACATGGAGAATTCACGCTGCTCCATAAAGGTTGGAAACAACGAAGCAGAACCTTTCGATGTCAAAAAAGGTTTTAGACAAGGTAATGCGCTGTCATGTGATTTTTTTAACACCGCTTCGAGAGAAAAGTTCTTCGTGTCATCTACGGTCCCGTATGCATCGAAGGGGAGTGGAGGAGAAGATGGAACGACGAGCTGTACGGGCTGTACAGCGACGTGGACTTAGCCAGAAGGGTAAAAGTCCAACGACTAAGATGGCTGGGCCACGTAGAGCGCATGGAAACCTATGCTCCGTCCTTGAAAGTTTTTGAATCCACACCCACAGGACAACGCAGTAGAAGGTGACCTCACCCAACTTGGAGCGCGAAACTGGAGACATCTAGCTAGGTACCGAGCTAGATGGAGAAGTTTGTTGGGTGAGGCCCTAGTTCACACAGGACTGTAGCGCCACCTTAAGTAAGTAAGTACTTCGAAGTTTGAAAATCTTTTCAGGTAAACCAAGGCAAATAGGGTGCTTTTTAGTTGAAGGCGTAAAGAATGATAACTATGATAACTCCAAAATACTTTATCTTTTTGCCGATTTCGATTGGTTGGTTGTTGGCTGAAAATGGAAAGTGATCGTTTCGGTGATATATGTTGAAAGGTTCTTTTTGTTGAGAGAAGTGGCAATTGTGCATACCTTTTGTTTTTGTAGCAGTTCATGGTCATGGCACCACTTGGACATACTCGTATTATCAAAATGTTTTGAAGTATTTATACTTTTGTGTTTGACTATAATGGCTAGATCGTCTGCATATGCTTATGCTGTATTAGTTTTTAATAATCGTAATAGTTCATTAGTATAAAGTATGAACAAAATCGGTCCCAGTTTTGAGCCTTGTGGAACACCATATTCGGTAGGTTTTTCTTCACTCAAAATTGTTGTTACCTTAACCTTAATCGATCAATCAGTAAGATAGCTTTTGAGTCAGTCTGATAAACATCTTCTGATACCAATTTTGTTCAAGCTTTCAAGAAGTTTTTCTTGGCTAAGAGTGTCAAAGGCCTTTCTGAAGTCTATGAACAGGCAAAGAAAGTGGTGATTTCGGTACTCTTTCTTTTTTGAAATCCGTATTGGTTTGGATAGCAGTAGTACCTGTGGCATGATGGTTAGTGCGTTTTACCAACTAAAGTTTTTTTTCACGAGTACTGCCTCTTGCGAGGAATTGACCAATTCTCCAAGAGTAATTCTTGTCATGAAAAGTCCTTTCTCAAATTTGCCGTTCGGATTCGGCTTAAAACTGTAGGTCCCTTCTATCCCTGACAACAGTACTCGCACACAGGAATGGTTAAGAGTTGTCAGTCACTTACAATTTATTTTATTTATATTGGTTTGGGTGCAAGATATGATGTTTGTTTACAAATAAATTGAGTCGTTTGACAATTACTTCCTCCAAGCATATTGGAACGGCTGACATTTCAGTCTTGCTTCTTTTCCCTCCTTTAGAAATAGGGGAAATAATTGTCGTTTTCATAAGTTTTGGTACACAACCCTGAATTATGCTACGATGTATTTTGGCTTGTACAACCGGTGCAAACATTTCGGCGTTCATTTGGAGATCAATTGGTCTTTCTTTTGTTATCTGTCTCAGGTCCTTTTTTGGTGTTTACATTGCTCAGAATTTGAGTCTTTTTTTTGCTAGCCTCTTCAATGAAAATACTGTGTTGTAAGCTGTCATGGTTCATCGTTTGTGCTTTAATGTTGCACATATACGTAATGTTCACTACTTGGTTTGCAAATCGATCTGCTAATTCTTCCACAATACTTTTTTTACCATTGATGTTGGTTGAAAAGTTGTTTTGTATAACATCATCGATTGAAGCTTTTTTGCTTCCCAAAAGCTCATTTATCACGCTCTATGTCTTTCTTGGGTCGTACTGTGCATTTATAAATGTTTGTTCATAAAAGTTGGCTTTTATGTTTTTGATGGTTTTGTTTACGAAATTTCGGAAGATTTTGTATTCACGCTCATAACTTTTGGTTTTTGGACTGTTTTTCCATCTTCTATAGAACTCATGCCTTTTCTTACACATATCGATTATTTCGCTGTTGATCCACGATTCTTGATTTCGATTTTTCATTGTTTTCTTATATTTGGTTGATTCCGTATATATTTTGTTTATTTTCCGTACGAATACCTCATAAAGAGAGTCTATATTGTTTTCTTGAAGCATGATGTCCCAATTTGTTTCTTGTATTAGCTCATTAACTTTCAGTTGATTAATATATCATCGATTTCTTCGATCATCTATTACCATTTAGAACAAAAATGATCTCCCTCTTAACCCGACCATCCTTTCAAATAAATATTTCCTCACAACTGGTGGGAAAAGTGGAGAGCTTTCAGTACGTTGGAAGTATCGTCTCAATCGAGGGCGGAACCGAACAAAACGTCTTCGCCGCATCGGCAAAGCAAAATCGACGTTTGGTATGTTGTCGAAAATTTGGAGGAATAACTCTATCAGCTTAAGAACAAAGCTACGATTGTTTCGCACAAATGTCGAATCTTTGCTTCTTTATGGGTGCAGAACCTGAAAGGTTACTTCAGCCATTACAAGGAAGCTGCAAACCTTCGTGAATAGATGCCTTCGAAACATTATAAGAATTTTCTGGCCAAACCGAATATCCAGTTAGGTCCATCATAGAAGGACAGGTGAGGAACCTATAGACTATTTTATACGAAGGCGTAAGTGGCAATGGATTGGACACACACTTCGAAAAGGCAAAGAATGCATTGCAGGCCAAGCAATGCATTGGAATCCGCTCACAAAAGAATCAAAAAGAGCTGGACGATCGAGAAGCACATAGCGCAGGACAGTCTAGGAGGAATCAGCGTCACTAGGCAAGAATTGGAGGAATCTAAGACATATCTCTAGATATCGCACACCATGGCTAGTAGGCGTAAAAGAGGCCATAGTGGAAAAACGGTCACAACTGTGGAGACGAAAAATGGGAGCATAATAATCAGAAAATCGATGTTGTAACGGAATTTAAATATCTAGGAGTTATTTCACACTAAATTTGAGTATAGAACGGCATTTAAAAGGCAAACTGATGAAGACAAAAAACATATCAAAAGTATAGGTCATAGCGCCAATATCAAAATATTTGAAGCGGTATCAGCATCAGTACTTATGCTGCACATGCTTGGGGAAGATAGAACTATATTGCACGGTGGAAAAACTTCTGCAATTATTGGTTCTTTAAACTTCCACATACTCCTAACTACGTCATCATGTTGGAAATAGAACTATCACCTATGTTCATACGAACTTTAAAAGTGTCATAAGTTTAATTATTTTAAAAAACTAAGCTATAATGTTCCAAGTCGGGGGTTTATGTTGAATTCAGAATTGGTGACAGCAATAATTCAATCGGCTCAGAATTTAAACTTACAGCTTCGTTAGAATCGCAAACTTCATTTGGTCCATTTAAAAGATACTTAATAGTCTTAAAAGCATTCCGTATATTAGGATTTGTTACAGCTCTTTCTGTATCTCTCTGCTTACTCTTGACAAAAATTTAAGAAGTTAGTTCTTTGTCAAACTTTGTAATTGAATTTGGTAGATATGAAAATAGGTCAAATTTCGTAAAGATCGGTTGAACCGTTTTAGAGAACAGAAACACCGCGAAATGAGATTTTTATTATGTATTGATAAAACATGGTTGGCTGTCACTATTTTAGCTTTAATGGAAACTTCAACAATGAATTTAAATTTTTAAAACTCAGTATAAAAAAGTTGCAACTTTCGCAGTTAGTTTAGGTTAAAGTGGCTATCGGGATGGAATAGGGCCACATAGGCCAACTGTTGGTCCATTGTGATACAACATGAACTAAGAGTCCCTCTTCTGTGCTCGTTGTCGATGAATTCTCCTAGGTTGGCCTTGTGATTTTGATCTAGAGCAGGACTTCTACAGAGGAGGTAAAGAACTGTTTAATCTTCATCGATGCACCTTATGCAAAAGTCATTTGAGAATACGCCTACCAGCAGCGTGGCTACTCTCGTATTAGATAGTGCCCGGTTATAACATCGATTATCGAGCTTATATGCAATCAACTTAGAGATAGCAAGCATCCAGAGCGAAATAAATCTAGTACAAGCAAGATATTTTTCGTGACTTATAACTGATATGATGTTATCACGACTGATGTTTACCTTCTTTATCGTGTCTTAAATTGACAAAAGCTTTTTTGAAGAGTTTATTTGAAATTTTCTGAGACTTATTGTATCGCCAACAAAACCGCTTTAAACACAATGCAATGATTAAAAAGACAGAATAAGAAACTTAGATTTAGCCGTTCAAAGTACACACCTCTACCAAACCCCGTCATTAGTTTTTGATCCCTCCGGACTGACTCGACTTCAGGGAATGTCCTTTTCTCCCAGAAAGATTTGTAAGATATAGAAATCCGGAAATTTTCGTCGAACTATAGCTGCGAGATTACCAACTGCCATGAAGATTTTAGGTATGTGAAGTATGTGAAGAGGTATAAGGTAGAGTATTGTGTTCAGTGACCCACATGTGGTCGTGCAAAGCCATCCGTTTATACAAAGGCAAGCTGAACAATTCACTTTATTTAGTTTGTTGCAAACAACGTAATGACTAAAAAATTCATCGAAAATTATTCTATAGTTTTGAAGCCCATTTGAAGCTCGAATTTAAATCCAAGAATTGTTATTGGAAATCCTCTTACCATCCTCAAAGTGTTACTGTTGGGTTCACTTTTTGGGCTAAATGACTTTGAAAGTCTTTGTTCTCGAAAAGGTGATCACAAAACATGTTTTTTTTTCAATATGAAAATAAAATATTTAATTGGTGAACCCTGCTTCATAAGAAATTTACATTTTTAAAAATTCGTTCTACTGTTCTAAGTTGATATGAGTGCAAAAAAACATTGAATAACAAAGTCACAGTTTTATTGTTTTTCTAGGTCTTTGGAAAAGTAAATATGAGGGTAAAAAAATCAGAAAACTTAAACCGCAAAATATTCTTTAGGTCCTAAATCCCACTGGAAGTCAGATTTAATTTAATTGTTTTTCTATTTGTGATAACTTAACGACGCATAGCCAGAATGAAGTTACTATTTTTTTTATATAAAGCATAATATTATCTTCATCTTCATATCTCTTCTTAAAGCGAAACATTAAATTATATTTTTCCTTCATTTGAAGAGAAAATGGTTTTTCTTCTTTTCTTTTTTTTTCATAAATTCTAACTTTAATATAATATTCCGTATCTATGAATAAATTTCATCAAAATAAATCCTTTTTTTAGAGCTTTTGTATATACCTACTTATACATACCTACATATTGTTAATTCGTCCTTTTTTTCATTTTATTTTTTTCATTTATTTCTTTCTTTCATTTGAAAAACTCTTTTTCTGGTCGACTACATGGCTTTTATGTTATTTCATTTAAGTCCTTGCGGGCCATATATCACTCCAGTTGACAGAACAATTCCCTTATCTTTTGGGTGTAGAAAAAAGAAGAAGAAGGAAACAAAAAGCCTTATTCGACTATCGATATACTCAGAGATTCCACAGACTCTTGAAAGATTTCTTTAAATTTCTTTGGAATTTCTTCTTTTTTTTCTTGAAAAGATGTGAAAAGCTTTTTAACTCTTCTTACATTTAAGTATAAGAAATGTTTGGTAAAAAAGGCTTAACCGATATGAAAATGCACAAGGAAGTTGGTTTTATGGTAAAAAGGTAAGTAATACAAAAAAAATTGCACGTAAGTAAACTATCCCTTGAATTATTTTTAAATCAAACTCTTTGAAGATATTCTTATCTTATTTCAAAGAAGTTACTCGAATTCAACTTTTCATTTTTGTTGATAGTTAATCTCAATCGAAAATGTCTTTAAGGTGTTGAAAAAAGTTGTGCCAGATAAAAATCCAATTTATCCTAAGAAAAAATACCGTCACGTGATTTAAATACTGTTTAGTGCTAAGCTTCTTTTCTTTTAATTTGTGGAAATAAAGATGTATTTGTATGTATTACAGACTATATCATTATAAAATTGAAGTATTACTAAGTCAAAAAAGGCTTTAGACAATGTGATGCGCTGTCATGCGATTTTTTTAACATCGTGCTTGAAAGAATAGTGTAGAGCTCACACGTCAACACTAGAGGCACTATCTTTCAAAAGTCTGTCCAATTACTGGCATATGCTGATGACATCGACATAATCGGAAGAACTCAGCGTGATGTCAATGGGGCTTTTGTGAGTATTGAGGCAGAAGCGGCAAAAATGGGTTTAACGGTTAATGAGGGCAAAACAAAGTACATGCTGTCGTCTAGAAACGACATACAACACCGACTTTTGGTCAAAACGTCACCATCGACAGGCGTAACTTTGAAGTAGTCAAGGACTTCGTCTACCTTGTCCCCGCTGTATTGCAGAAAACAACACCAGCGCTGAGATCAAACGCAGAATAACTCTTGCTAACCGCTGTTTCTTTTGACCAAGAAAGCAATTGCGTGGTAAGGAACTCTCTTGAGAGATCCCTGGTGTTGCTTTTTAAGAGCCTTACCATCCCCGTCCTGCTATACGGTGCAGAAGCATGGACTATGACAAAAGCGGATAAAAACACCTTGGGTCGCTTCGAGAGGAAAGTGCTTCTTGTGATCTACGGTCCCGTATGCATCGAAGGGGAGTGGAGGAGAAGATGGAACGACGAGCGGTATGGGCTGTACAGCGACGTAGACTTAGCCAAAAGGTTAAAAGTCCAACGACTAAGATGGCTGGGTCACGTAGAGCGCATGGAAACCAATGCTCCGGCCCGGAAAGTCTTCGAATCCGCACCCACAGGACAGCGCATTCGATTCAAATGGTCTTATTTTAAATCCTAAAAAATCTTAATGTGTGGTCAAATCTAGAAAATCTCTTGACGTTGACTATTTTTATCGATTGTTTTGAGTAATGATCCAATTAGATACGTTGAAACAATTAAAAACCGAGTGACCTTCCAGCGCTTTTTTACTTTGAATAGCCAATTAATGGTCTCTGAGGCAAGGTATGTGGCGTAAACATCTAGTAAACCGCGATTGCTTTTTGGAAAGACCTTATTAATTCCTATTCGATAAATGGATGCGAAATTTACTGTAACGAAAACTCAATGTCGATTGTTATTCGGATTTAAAAGGTATGGACTTATATATGGGTTATGAAGATACAACAGGATATCTGGTTTTGCTATACAACTTAATTTTATATGTGCTCCTCGGTCGCCCAGCTCTTCTTCCTTTTTGTGTGAGTGGATTCCATTGCATTGCTTGGCCTGGGATGATTGTCGAGTTCCAAGGCTGATCATTTTCTCTTTCCACACTTGTTGTCATTTGATCGAGATAAATGATCCTATCAGAGAGTAAGCAAACATTGTTCGCGTAATCCAAAGGATCTCAAAGTCCATTAAATCCCTCCGCTAACTGAGAAAGCTGCGTGCAGTACATCAGTTATCACCCATTAAAACAATATAGATAGAGTATAGCCCTGTCTGACCCCGCTACGGATTTCAAAATCCACTGACAACCTACCATCGTACAGAACGTGACACTTGGATCCATCATATGTTGCGTTTATAACAACGAGGTCGATGAACAGCAGGTGTGGTGGTGATCGATATTCAAAGCACTGTTGAAGTGACCAATACAGGAGTAAAAAGCGCAGAATCCTGCTTGTTCAGCATCAAGTGTGGCCTCAAGGTGTTCTCTGATGCGTTGCAGTATGATTTTTTTTACCAATTTGGCCAATGGCAGGTAAAACGCAAAGCCCTCTCCAGTTTTCGAACTTTGTAAGATTTCCTTTTTTTGTGTGCTTGACGATCATTCCCTTTTACAACTCATCGGAGAAGCTCTCGGTGGTTCAGCCTTCTTTTATGAGTGGATGAAGCAGTTCGCTTGATGACGTTGGCACTGCTTGTAAAAGCTCTGCGGCAATTCAATAAATTCCTACCGATTTGTTGTTCTTAAATGCTTTAATAGTTACAATGATCTTATTAGTTTGTTCGAGCGTTTCAGAAGGCATCGGCACACTCGGTTAAAAAACATAGAAAAGTAGTCTTTCCACCTTCTAACTTGTTCATCCACCGAACTTAGCAAAGTACCGTCTACTTTTTTCACCAGGTATTGCTTTGAGCTGTTTACACTGGTCAGCTCTTTGGTTATTCTGTAAACGGTCCTGCTGTCGCAACTGTTTGCAGCATCTTCTGCTTCTTGCTCCAGTGCGTTGATGTAATTGCGCTAGTCACGACGAACACTGCCTTAAACCTTTCTCTTTTTCATGTGGCACGAGGACTTCAGCTAATTTATTTCTTCCCCTTGTGTAGCAGTTATTCAATCCCTTAACTGTTTGCGTTCGTTGATCCTCCCAATATTCGTGTGAAAGCCAGGTATGTGTTGTTGCTTTCTTCTTCCCGACCGACAATTCTGTCAACACCTGAAATGAAAACATTTTTCACAGCAGTCCAATGGTCTCTGTACTCTGCTGCTGATTTTTCTCATTTCGTGAGACAGGTGGTCCCTGAATTGTTGACGGGTCGTGGGATGCTTTCGTTCGTGTTATTCCATTGGATCTTCGAACTGGAGCTGTTCGCAATCTCAGGAAGCTATCATGAAGTGGTGGTCACAGGCAAGTCCAACTTCTTCTGTTTTGGACATCCAAGTGACATCTAAAGCGTTGACTAATATCTACATAAATACATTGGGTGGCGCAACAGTCCGTTGTGAACCAGGGCCTAGTGACTTACAACTCGCAACCATTCCTGTGTGCGAGTACTGTTGTCAGGAATGGAAGAGACCTACAATTTTTCGCCGAATCCGATTGGCTAGTTTGAGACAGCACTTTTTCATGACAAGAATTACTCTTGAAGGAATTGTCAATTTCTCGCAAGAGGCAGTACCCGCGAAAATTAATTTTTTTAAATTAAGGTGGCACAGGCAGGGATTGAACCCAAGACCCCTTGCATGACAGTCCAACGCACTAACCATCATGCCACGGGTACGGGGACTAATATCTAACCAAAATAATATCTCCGCGGTGAGTGTTGTTGTAGCCGGATCCTTGTTGACTGGAAAAGCATTCTTTCTCTCTATCAGACGCGAGCTCCATTGGGGCGTCACACTGTATAATGGAGACGGGTCGTAATCTACTCTGCAACCTAGCTTTGAAAAGTCTTTCCCCAAGGGGCTTTCACGAAATTAGGCTCCTGTTTGCGATTTTTAAAGGAGAAACCCAATTCCAGCTTCTCGAGTGCTTCTAGGAGCGTGACCAGAGTAGAGAAGGACAGTGTTTCGTGTCGGTGTCTTGTATTTTCTTGATCCCAACCATCGCACTTCACTTAACCCTAAAATATCTATCCTGTATCACATAAATTCTCTCTCTAATTGGAATAATCAGTCATTATGCAGACCTTTACTTCCTGCGTCCAGAAGCGTCTTCACATTTAAGAAACCAATCTTTTTCCAGGTACAATAACCTCTCCTTAAGAGTCAAGAAAATTCGCCCTTACAATTTTAGCTAACTTATGTGTATAGGGATACACCAATCATTGCCCGGGTTCACCACGAGGAGGTAAAGCAAAAACTCCGACATGGCGGCATTGCTGGCCTAAACCAAGTTTAAGGAATTCACCAACTACCCTATCTGCCATGCCGCAGGCCCTCCTCGTGAATAAATAAATAAATTAAATACAAATAAATAGAATAGCCGCTCGTTTCAATTTGACCTTTTTACTTTTATGCGAACCATCCAAGACCTCTGTTGAGATCGATGGAAAATTGATGTATGAATATTGAGTCAACCGTCAAACGTCAAACGTAAACACAGTAGTTAGGATACACAACAGTAACTTTGGAAATTACTGACTTTCTGTCAAAATATTTAACGTCTGACACCTTTTATTGCTAAAATAACCTATGTTTAAAAAAAAAATACTAGATATCCCTTAACCCTTGACATATTCCTAATTTTTTGAACATAATTTAAAGGCTTTCTAACAAAAAACGTATTAACCTTTGATTAACCAGCACGCGTTGTGTTTTGTTTTATTTGTTTGGGACATTAACACTTAACCATCAATCACCAATCAACTTTATACATATTCGAGAATGTTACCCCAACACATCATGTACACCGCGTCTGCCTTAATATGAAATGAATCATTATCGCACCAACTTTATACTACTATTCTCACAGCATGGAATGGAAGTGATGTTCATAAAACTTACGGTTCCTTGAAATTGCAAAAAGCTGACCCAAGCCCGACCGAACAACACATCCAATCCAATCCAATCCAGTGAAGTGCTTGTATACGAGTGGAGTAGAGTACGAGTACGTCCGGCATTTCGACATCAACTTTAATGTTCAGAAACTCTGCGAATCTGGAACTCATCTTCTTCAAAGTATACCCAACCAAATGTTAGGCCTGGGCCTGATGACTGCTAGGTATAGGTTAAATTTGTAGTATAGGAACTCTTGCCCCTTTCCGAACCCCATATGGAAGATATACCATTATATAGGATAACCGCCAAGTTGCCAAGTTGGAGAAATTTAATGGTCAGCTTTATGACCATTTGAATGGGTCATTCAATGGGTTCAGCCTCCATTTCGGAGAGTTCATTATTTAGTTTCACTGCCTGTTCCGTCGTCGTCGTTGTCGACATCGTCATCCTCATCGTCATCGTTGTCGTTGTCAGCGGCGGCGGAGTGTATTTGTATATCTTTCGTTGTGTGTGAATGGGAGAAGTTCATATCGAGTTAATGGTCCCGACAGGGTATCCTCCTTCAGGATATAAACAGACATTGTAACACGCATCGAATGTACAATAATTAAGTTTGACGTAGCCAAAACGACATAAAATCGATGAACGTTTGATCTTTTTATGGCGCAACCAGAGTTGGGCGGCCAGTGGCAGCGTCCGACAACGACCGACGGCGGGAGGTGGTGGCTGCAGTGTATAGTTATTGGTCTCGGATTTAAGTTACAATTCACTCCAGGATTCTGTGTCATAAGTGGATATCCTTGAAATATCCGAAACAGACTACTTCAATTTTATAGCTTCCAAGGAAGACACAATAAGAGAATATGTGAGATGAGGACATCAACAACGGGAAGAGCAGGAGCTTCAACGCGAGATGTGATGCGACACGGTACTCGCGACAAAGCACGTTGCACACAAAGTGATTAAAAAGTTTCCTCATTTTTATTGGTTGCGCGCTGAATTCAGAAAAGCAACACCAAACGAACAACGCCAGAAAATTGAAGAAGCCGATCGAAATCCTTCAGTGTCGCTGTGATTTACGGTCGCTTCTTGTTTTGAAATAGCAACGCACGGGACGGGGTGAGGATGAGAATCTAATAAAAATTCTATGAGGGTAGATAAATAGAATAGGAAAAGTTTTAAGTTTTTCAATTGCGCCAAAAATACCGAAATTCGTTTGAGGGCATATTGAAAACACTAAAGTGATTGTAATTCACTTGTTTCTTTCGAAAAAAGAATAAAACTTTTCCTCGAAAAACGTGACGAAGGTTGGATTTGCATAAACAATTTCGGGCTTAGGCAGAGATTTTTTTCAATTTAGGCACAAGTTTTATTTGACTTTTTTTTTGGTTGGCATTGAAAAGTTTTAATTGATTTGGAATGAATAACAACACGAAGAAGAACAAAAACAACGAATTTTAAATTGAAGACACAAAACTTATAGACAGATAGACTTTATAGGTATTTGATTTTCTAATAGTCAAATAAACAAGTTTTATTTCTAATCCAAATAGATAACCCACCTTAAAGAAAAAAGTTAAGACATTTTCCCTTAATAGGATTTGTCTAAGTTCAAGGTTGACAACGGTAAGGTATGAACTGCATCTCATAGGAGGTTGAGAATTTGATAGGAATAATGAAAATCTCGATACCTTTAAGACCTTACAACAAGGTCGTTATGCTTTAGATTTACTTGAAATATCCTTGACCCTTCCGTGGGACATGGAGCATCCAGAATCACTCTAAGCATTTCGTAATGTTTGAGGAAATGCATTTAAACTCTTTACAACTCTTTTAAAGCTTTTGAGATTCCTTTTTGACCGTCTTGCGCAAAGTTGTTATCTTCCAAAGGATCCCACTTTATTGAATGCCTCCTGATAGAGTATTCATCTCGTCGAAGCTTTTTCTTACGGATAACGATATTGATAGAAATTTGATCACTTCTTCGATGGAGTTTTCGGTTGGATGTCGTATTCGGCACGAAAATTCTAACGGTATTGAGGAGTATCTAAAAAAAAAATAAATTGGGTGGCGCGACAGTCCGTTGAGAACCAAGGCCTAGTGACTTACAACTCTCAACCATTCCTGTGTGCGAGTAATGTTGCCAGGAATGGAGATTCTAGTCTGCGAAAATTGAAACCCCAAAACGCTTTGAACTCCTAACAGCATAATCTAGTTCATGCAGAACAAATAATTCTGTTATTGCAAGAGAAAGGATATCGTGGGTTGTAAATAATTTCTCTCCTTTTCAATCTCCAGGTTTGGACATACATAAGACATAGCAGAAATATGACTGGAGAGTATTTTCAAAGGCTTCCTCTACCCTAATCATGTCCCGGTAACATGGATACTATATAAACTGTCTTGAAAATGGGTAAGTGTGACCATGAATACGCGAAGGATTTTCGACTAATAAGTATTACTTTTTTTGCGCTTAAAGCACTTGGAACGCATCCTAGATACCCATCAGGGACATTCTTGACGAATGTCGTTTAGAAGAATCTAAGCAATCTTGACTCAAAGGCAAGTCTCCTTGCTTCACATCCACATGACGCATTTTATTCTTGCAACTTTTTAGGCGTATAAAAGGTGCTTTCAATAACGTCCATACTCAATCGATTCAAGAATAACTTACTCAGTTTGGGGTAGAAGGATTCAAGCGTCGTTAGGTAACATAATCTCTTTCAATCATGTGACTATTGGAACACCACACTACCGTGTTTTATCCACGCTCCTATGATTCGGTTTTACTGGTGTCCGGAAAGTTCGTCACTGTAACTAGCAAAGCCATTAAGATTGCTTTCAAGAAATTTAGGAACTGGACCACAAGCAGTGGACTAGGTGTTAAGCAGGACAAAATTGAACTGTTGTTCTGTACGAACGGTATTTATCTTTCAGCGCGAAATGTCAAAGAGTAATTCTAGATCTTAAACTCAACTGCAAAGTAAACATTTAAGACGTCTTAAATGTTATACTGCACATCCTACCAGTCGACCTATGCATTAAATGATTAGTATCAAGCAGTGCGGTAATGCTTAAAGAATCAAACTTTTGGTTTTCCAGACTCTTATTTCAGCGGATATTTTTGCAACAGATACCGATTACTGCAACCCTGCCTTGAACCTCAGTATATATATTAAAGTCATCTTTACCGGCAGAAAAGGTTCGGAGGATGGCATGGTTACGAAAGACTTAGATTTCACTCTCTTCACAGACGGGTAAAAAGTGGAGTGTAGAGTGTGAAGTTGGGTCAAAGATCTTCTCCTAGTCCTTAAATGCGTCAGTCTTTTCGGCTACCTTATTTTAACACTGTATTTCAAGCTTAAATTCTAGCAATCAGAGAAGCAAACTCGAACCAACATAGAAACATGGCTATTTGCACTGATAGTTATACGGCTATCAATACGGCCACAAAATCTATTATACTGGTCCAAAAGTGTCAGGGTTAACTCTCCTGCCTAATAATTAACCTCCATGACACTCTTATTTCGGTTCCAGGTCATAGCCATTGATGGATGTAAATGAACTGACTTTTTTTTTGGCCCGGCAAGGATCGGCCCTTTATAGCTCACTTGCGGAAGGTTAAATGTTCCTCTTAGAGATATGAAGGGATGACAGAATCCAACATGAAGATATGGCCTACCAATAACAAAAACCATTCTATCCAACTTTAATGCAGACCCCAGTCATAATATAGCCAGGGCCGATGTAAAATGTCCGGACGATGGCTAAAAGGAAAGAATGCAGTAATGTTAGGTATCACTCATAATACTCATTGCCCTAGCCGTGGAGACCTGTAAATGTCCTGCTTTCCGAGATGAAAATCAAAGAACTGTTTCTTTTTTCTGAACAAAACGAAAATAGTGTCGCTATTATTGTGAACATAAATCTTACAATTACATTATTAATATATTTTTTAAAATTTATTTTTCAATACATAGTTCGAACGAGTTTATGGTACCAAAACTGCGATTTTCAGGCCTAATTGAGTGGCATAGCAAATCCTTCTTCCTACCTTCCTACCTTCCTATAAGAATAAAAGTCCCACTTTGGTTTTCATTCTTCCAATACTTCCAATATGTAAAAAACAGTCCACACACCGCTTCAACCTGCTGATCTCCAAAGCTAACTTAAAGAGTTTCAAAAAATGTTGAAGATCCTTGTCTTATCCGTAATTGATTTATTATAGTTTAGCTTTTACGCTCCATCTACTAAAGATCCATTAATTTGTGTTAAAGCCATAGAATACATTCGACGTCCTCAACATGTTATAGAGAGAAAAAATACGCGTGCACAGTGGATTAGTGTTCCTTCCAACTTCTGTAGTAGCAGGATACGGTCTTAGTCTTTGACGAAATGTTGTTTTCTAGATTTAATTCCAACCTATTCCTTTTTAGTCTTGTACGTGTAACCTGTTATGCAAAGGCATTAATGTGATGTCATTGATGTCGTGAGTTGCGAAAATGGAGCGAGCACTTTGTATGCTAGGGATGTCTTCCTTAGCAACTGGCTCGAGTTTCTTACCAGGCCAAACTGCGGCTGGCACCAAGCATGTACATGTTACAAGACCTTTCATCTCCTTAAACTATCAGTTTTAGCATAACCTTGATGAATCCCCCATCGGACCGGACTTCACCAAGTATTCGGATACCCATTAACGACTGAGCTCTTTCATGAATTGGGCCCCCAGCCAGGCTGCTCATCGGCACGGATTGTTTAACACCTTAGGTTCGACCAAATGAGAAGGCAGACGATATTAGAACTTAATGCTGATATATAGGCTTATATTTTTAGGATCAACAGGTTACCAAGGGTAAAAAGAAACGCCGCCGGAGAGAAGATAGTTTGTTCACCATCACAACGTGGGAGATGGAATGGGAATTAGAGACATCAGCGTTTCAGAAGGAGGTAATGATTATGTAGGTGTAGAAGATATGGAATGTCGTTTGGTTTCAGGGCTCATCTGGAAAAAGTTCACAATTGTCAATTCGACGCTCAAGTACTACTTGAAGCTCAAGCAGAAATCCGTTTCATGTAATATTTGAAAAAACACATCGTTCAAATTGTGGAGAGCTGCAATATCAGCCGGGATAACAGGCTTAATTTTACCGATGGAATGAGTTATGTTGACTTTCCGAGCAGCTGTGCTTTGAGCCTTATTTCAAACGACCTGGGACTCCACAAATTTTAACATGAACAGTTCAAAGTAGTCAAATTGTTCTATCACGATGATCATTTCACTTCACTTCCATGTGAAATGACCGTACCCTCGAAATGGGCCCCATCAATTAAGACGATTCTTCAATTTAAATGTAAGTGTCCTAGAACAATTCAGAGGGCATGAATCGCTTTCTCTGGACCTTTGCCTTTAACTATTTCCATTATATATTTTACGGGACAGATCCAAATTTACGATTTCCAAATACCTATAAGTCAGAACTTCTTTTAAACGGTGATTTTTTAAGAGCTTGAGAACTTTTTAAAAATAAAAAACCCATAAAATTTGCAAAATCTCATCGATTCTTTATTTGAAACGTTAGATTGGTCATTGTAGTACCCGTGGCATGATGGTTAGTGCGTTGGACTGTCATGCAAGGGGTCTTGGGTTCAATCCCTGCCTGTGTCACCTTAATTTAAAAAAAAAAAAATAATTTTCGCGGGTACTGCCTCTTGCGAGGAATTGACAAATCCTTCAAGAGTAATTCTTGTCATGAAAAAGTGCTTTCTCAAACTAGCCGTTCGGATTCGGCATAAAAATTGTAGGTCCCCTCCATTCCTGACAACATTACTCGCACACAGGAATGGTTGAGAGTTGTAAGTCACTAGGCCCTGGTTCACAACGGACTGTTGCGCCACCCCATTTGATTTGATTTTGAGATTGGTCCATGACATTTACTTTTTGAAGATAATTTTATTTAAATGTTGACCGCGGCTGCGTCTTAGGTGGTCCATTCGGAAAGTCCAATTTTGGGTAACTTTTTCTAGCATTTCGGTCGGAATAGCTGATTTTGGTAATAAAATTCAATAATTTGCAAGCGTTGCTCGTTAGTAAGTCTATTTATGATGAAATGTCAAAGCATACTGAGCATCTTTCTCTTTAACACCATGTCTGAAATCACGCGTGATCTGTCAAATACTAATGCATGAAAATCCTAACTTCAAAAAAATCACCCTTTACCAATTAATTAAACCTGCTATTACTTTTCGATGCATTCTTCTATTCCTTAGACTTACGCAATTTTCTACAAAATTACCATAAAAACTGTAAACTCATTTTCAAAGTAGAGAAAATCAAATCAATACCTAGGTCTCTTAAACTATCGATGGCTTTTGAACAATGTTTCCTCGTTCAAATGGTACTCAGGATGATGCCAAATTCATCACCCTCAAGTTGACGGTAAAGGTAGGTGTTGTAAATATATATGTCTACCTAGGTAGACCAAAAATAAAAGCGATAAGATTTCGACAAAAACAATCGAATTACATGTAAAGTACCTCTCCCGCATAATTGAATCATTGCGTTACATTACGTCCATTGTGGATGGCGTCACACTCGCAATACGAAAACAAAAAGCAATAGACTTTAGCTCACACATTGTAAATCACCGTACCACCATCACAATCGCCATCATCACCATCACCATCACCACCACCACCAACGTCATCACCGTACAACCCCAATGCCTATAATCTATATAGCACTATATAATATGCTGATAAAAACTATTGACTTCCTGTTCCACTTTGGAGATAATCAGATTTCCACTACAAAAGTTCCCCGGTGCCGGTGCCGGTATATAGAATCTCTGGAGGTCGTCTTTTGCTGGTTTCAGATTCTTCTTGAAGAACCGAAAGCATCAACCACCACGATAGCACCCGAGTTCGAGCATCACAATCCGAGTAATTGAATTCGAAACCATTATAGAAATTAAGTTCCATCATCCTCACTAGAAATATGTATATGCTCAGCTCTGTGCTCAGTGCTCATGGAAGAAGGATCTTCTTCTGGTCTTCTTCTAAATTACACTTTTTTGTTTTGCTTTGTTTCAAATGAGGATTGAACCTGGTGGGTGAAAATTCAATGTTCTTTTATACTACTACTATATACTGACTTTAGCAGCGGGTTAAAACATTGGATTCAAGTGCCGTTATGCTCAAGTACTTTGAGGCCTCGGGCCCAAAAAATATTCTCTAAAGGCGAAGGGGATCCAAAGCTGGAAGAACTGGGAAGACACATACACACTCTGGGATGATGATACACCAGAGTATACCACTGAGCACCATCAGAAAAGAGAAGTTGAAGACGGCAGACGGCAAAGCACTCCTCTCAATTATGGTAATGAAACAATTGTCGTCTGAATGCGGTACCACATTAAGTGATTCTTGAATTTTAAATATTCCGCCTGAAAAATTTTAGTTTACTTTAAGTGTGTCGCTTTGTCGTATTTCGTATTTTGTATATCAATGTCGGCGGCATATATACAATCTTGCGGGTTGGATGAGTCGACGCTGTGCCGGCCGGGATGACACACCGCGCTGCTCCACCGAGAACAATGTACTTCTGATGGGTAGGTATCATGCTGGGATATGAGTGGGAGTTTTCTAGATTGCTGGAACTTTGTAATGGAACAAACATCGAAAAGAATGAAGGTCAGTATTTGTGTGGAGTGATTCAGCATTATTTCTTTAAATTAAGTTACCATGAATATTGTTCAAAGAAAGTTTAATGGAACTCAAAAGACAGAAGAAGAACTCTAGAAAGGTGTGGTTCTGTGGGTTATACGACTTATTTAAGTTTCATATATGAAAAATGATCAATTATTGAAAACTTTTTTTTCTAGCACCGACAAGAGATATGGCTCCGTACAAAAGCAAATGTTCTTAAATGTTTTGTAAAGGAGACTGATAAAATTTCAATAATATGATGCGTATCTTATTAACCTTATATTTTCATATTTCAATAGGTAAAGTGACAACTTTAGTAACCAGATTATTTTAGAACAATGTTGTCCAGTAAGGTATGGTCTAACTGTTTAATTTAGATGACTCCCTACAAATTACGAAAGTATTCCAAGATTCCAACAGTTTTCTAAATATGCCATATTCAAAAGCTAAAACAAAAAAGTTTAGAGGGTTTTTGGTGCATTTCACGCAGTAAGAAATTCGTTTAAAACTTATCTTTTATTTCCAAAAAAAAAATATGCTTTTCTTGTTTAAAGTTCTTTTAATGCGAAGAACGCTACAAAAATTCAAAAATCCAGAAAATGAGAGAGGACCTGTTATGTAGAAATGTTCAGCTTTTTTTGACGTAGTTTTTTGGAACTCAATTTTCGGGAGTCTCTTATTACTATCGTTATCAGTTTGTTGAGTAAGCAAGATTTTAAAGGCCTCAAAAAAATGTTTGGTTCTTGAATTTAAGGAAATAGGTGAATCTACGTGTTAGTTTCATATACAACTGGTAGTGACATATCTACATATAAGTCACATATTAATAGTGTAAGACATGTTTATTATGTACTTGAAGATAAATCTTACTTAGTTCTTGTTAAAGATTTTAGTCTCAGTAATGTTAATTTGGTTTGAAAATATTGACTCTCTTAACTCTTTAAATTTAAATCAGATTATTTAATAAAAAACTACAATTTTCGATTACTCGATCTGGTTTTTATAAGTAGAAGCCTGAGTATATCCTATCATTGAACCATTATTGCGAAATTCAATCCATCATAAAGCCTTAGAGATTAAATTAAATTTTTTGCAACTAAATAAGTTAAATTTTCTCCATAAGAATCTTAATTTCAAATATGATTATGTAAAAGTCGATTACAACGCGATTAATAATTTTAATGTTGAATGGGACAGCTTTTTCGATACGAATAATTTGGAAACTAATTTCTATAAATTTGGATGTAAAATTGAACAAGCAAAAATGGGTTTCGTGCCAGTTAAAAGAATAGTCAAGAAAAACAAGCTCATAAAACTTCCCGACTGTGTCAAATAAAATGCTGGATTTTCTAATGAGAAACTCAAAGGAATTTACGGATCCGCATCCTTTGAAAATGCTTTATATCTCACTGGTGATATCATCGTTAAAATATGCTAGTTGCATTTGGTGCCCAGTATATGCAATAGGCAATAATAGAATAGAAACTGTTTCAGCGTAAATTCACTAAATATGCTCTATGTCAATTGAACTGGGTAGATAATATTATGCCCTCCTATAACCAGAGGTGCTTACTTTAAGGCTTGAAAACCCTTCATATCAAAAGGAAATAGTGTTCTCTCTTAATATTTTTTTTAAATGACAAAAAAAAATACATTTTTGATCATCAAAAGTCATCATCAATTTGATCATTGAAAAGAGCTTGCACAGAAAAAGAAGATTATTGAAACCGGTCCATTAGTTCTTGAGAAACCTTAAAAAAATAAAGGTTTTATAAGGGGTACCCTTCCGAAGCAATACCAAAATATGTTTTTCTTAAAGAAAGAAGTCAAATTAAGAACACAAAATTTAGAGAAGGTTTTAAAACCACGTACTAATGGGCTTAAATCTTTAATTTTAATCAACACAATTGTTTGGACGTGGCCAGGAAATTCAAACAGACGGACGGAATAAGGGTACCCACTTTTTTTGACTTCTCTATAAGTCAATACGATTAGTTTTGAATTGAAGGGAAATCTTACGAAAAAAACAAAGAACTTACATCCAATAGGGCAGGTCATGACCCCTACGACCCCTCCCGCCCCCCCCATTTCCACCATTGGCTCTGAATTGAAGATATCTGCAAGTGCGAATCAATCGATTTGGGAAATAAATGTACTCAGAGTTGACCACTAATAAAATTACTTAATTTCTAAATTTTAAATCTAGAAGAAAAGGGAAGGCATGGAGAAAATTTTGCAATATTTGTATCAAATAAGGGGTTTCCCAATAAGAGGTTTCCTTTTAATTAGTCTTGTTTTCAGCAACTGTAATTAGTATTGGAGCTTTATTGTAACAACGCTTGAATTCCATTACTTTTTCAACAAACTCTTATGAGTTACTAAAATAAATAAATTTGGTAGTCCGTTGAGAACTAGAGCCTTGTAACTTACAGCTCTCAACCATTCCTGTGTGCTGTGCAAGTATTGTTGTCAGAAGTGGAGGGCACTTACAGTTTTAAGCCGAATTGGGGAATTTGTGAATTCTTCGCATGAGTCAATACCGGTGAAAAAAAAACCCTAAGATCTCTGGCATGACAGTCCAACGCACAAACCATCATTCCAAGGGTACTACCTTATGAGTTACTGGAACAATACAATCTTAGGCCTCACTTGCAGACGGTGTTCATAACCTCTGCCGCATAGTTTAAGGTTAAACGGGTAGCTTTGATTCATGGCGGTTGGAGCTGTTCGCTCGTTAGAGTGCGGAATGGTATTCACATCCAACAATTGCTGGTAGTTATGCGGAAGGATAGTGGTTGCTAAGTAAAGCGGGAATTTTGCCTGAGATTTAAAATTCATGGGTGTTGGCATTTAGACGTCTTTACTTCATATCGGAGAGGGGACTTCGGCATGGACATTTTCTAAATTCTCACACGAGTTTTGAGTTGAACCGTGAAATCGTAGCTTCTTGAGATGATACCTTAAACAGTGTGAAAAGTTTGTAATGCTTCCAGTGATATCTATTTCTAGGAATTTACCATTTCGACCAGCGCTGCTATCTTCAGAAAATTAATGAACCGCAAAGTCTTGTACTGATTTAAATATTGATCGTCTTGATGTTCGCAGTCAGACATCGTTGCGGCGGATGAGGTGAGGATGCTGTGAATACGACTTAAGTTAGTTGCTGGCATATACTTTTATAATACTTAGGTGTTGCATATACTTCACAAATTATATAAAGATGAAATAACACGGTACTTTATATAACATAGTTCTGGCTAACGGTACGGGTATTAAGAACTGTATCTTACAAAGGTAAGAGAATGGTCAGTGGAGCACGAGGTTTTCTTAGACTGTGAACTCGGAATAACCGGTAAGAATAGTTTAATATAACTCATGTCACTAGCAACTTAAGAACATTCGGGCAGCCTAAGTTTTGTCCGTCGTACACATAGAAGAAGTAGATGGAGCAATAAAACACGGCTAGATTTACTTTGTGTAGAACACGTGGCATAATTTTAAGTGCGTTAGACTGTCATGCCAGATGTCTTGGGTTCGATCCCTGCCTTTTCCATCTAAAAGCACAAACCAAAAGATAATCGGTGCGTTGCCTTACTGGAAAAGCAATTTATGTGGTGAACTCAGAAGGAGGTAGCCACGGAACAATCGTTTTCGAAGGAAGCTCCCTGTTCTTAGCAGCAAACTAGAGAATAAACTGTTGGCCTAAGTCTGTCCGTCATGCACTTAGAAGATAAAACGGGGAATGAAGAAGGACCTCAGTATAACATGATGGTCTGTGGTTACTAAATGTGCTAGGGAATTCTTTGCTTTAATGATGAAGGATTGGTACTCAAACAGGGTTAAGACAGAAGAATATTTTTTGTTGAAATTTCACCTCGCTATACGAAATACTATGCTTCGAAAAGTCACTGTGATTTGAAAACAAGTGTATGGCAAAAGCTATTGTAGTGCCTCCCGCTTTGGCTGGAGTTATAATTTATTGTCTCAAGTTCAGAGTGATAAAGGAGACGTGTAACACTTCGTTACAACAAAAAATATTGCAGCTGTAGTTCTTAGTGTTGATTATACCACAATTTTGTAAATTTTCTTTGAAATTGGAATTTGGAAAATCCATATTATTTTGCATAGATACTTAGTTGGAAATTTTTTTTAACCTCCATTAACACAAGAACACAAATCCTTGACTTTCTTCAAAACAATCGTTTTCATCTCAGAGGCTCCTTTAAAAAGTAGAATAGTCTGGCTGACTCGGACAATCTTAATATGGTCCTTGAAAAGATCATAACTTAATCGGATATGAGGTTGGTGCTATTGTTGCGGTGAATGGACAGCACTAATTATCTATGACCAAGATTTGTATGGCCAAAATTAGAACATATTGATTTTAATTACATTCATTTTTAACAACATGGCACTATATGCCACACAAATAGTGAAACAGTTCGCAATTTTGAAAAAAAAGTTTGCATAATATTGACTACCGGCGTCTTTCTTTAGACAATTTATTTAGAGCCATCTAAAAAATAAGGTCGATGACAATGCTCCAAAATCTATTTAAAACTTTATAAAGCTTTTTTAACAAGGGCGGGTAGATGTTGAAATGGAATGGAATGGCGTTTGCTGGTGTGGCAACTAGCGCCGTCCTTCTGGAACTACATGTCGTCTAGGTCTATATGGTTCCATTTGGGTCATTGGAAATTAGTTATTATCGTTATGTAGCGCTTGTTGTTGACAGTTTTCAAAAAAGCAAGAACAAATCACTTCTCCAGCCGAAAATGTACACCAAACGGTAACTTTTTGTTTATGCATTATTACCTGCTGAACTTCGAGTGGGTTGGTGTCGTCCCATATTCAGCAGTTTTGCTTTTTAACACAGCCATTCATACAAAAATGGGAATCGTTATTATAAATGATTTGTCGGCCAAATTTTGGGTCCTCTTTCGAGCGATTTGAAGGCCAGTCAGCGAACAAATGGTGGCGTTGTTTATGGTCATTAACTGTGAGCTCCTGGGTTAGTTGGATCTTGTACGGATGTAGGTCCAAGTCCCGACGCAAAATTCGCCAAGTTGAAGTCTGCGAAAGGCGGGGTCCTTGTGCATGGCAAGGAATAGACTGTCTCGGGTTGTGCTGTACACTTTCACGGTCCGCGGCGATGTTTTCGACTGACCTTGAGTTTCTTGAACGTAAGAGCGTAGGGTGATTGTTTACTCAACCGGTCGTCTCAAATTTGGCCACCAAACTGTGAAGGGCCACCACGTCTACCGTATGAAATGGGCGCAATTCGCGCAACGTTTACGTTAACAAACACTCATTTTGATAATAAAGTTTTATCTTTTGAACGTGCTGTTAAATCGTGTAACTTGCTATGACTATTTGGCATAAGCAACTGAATAATAAATAAAAGATTTGACAGATTTCACCAAAACAAAATGGCCGCCACAGGGGCTAAAATCTAACTGCTACATTATTCTTTAGAATGAAATTAATAGCACTTGATTTCTCTTTTAAGACAATCTTATTTTTCAAAATATAAAAAAAAACTCTTATTAGAAAACTCTATCGAAAACTTGGTAAAAAAGAGTATCAACTGCAATATACCCAGTAACTAGTCGAAAAATAATATAATCTCAACAATTATCTTGACTTGTCAAATATATTTTGTTCTATAGTTAACAACGATTCTCATTATAGGTTTAAAATTCCTTCAGGCTTTAATATATTTGTCATATTCGGAGACAGCATCACTATAACCTCGACCATTTAGAACATAGAAGATAGAACACCAAATAACCATCAACCTGCCACGTTATAACCAGCTCCAATTAGTCTCTTTCTCATAAGCATCAAGCACATATTGTGCGTCCTAAATTCGATTTTGTATACCTTATCTTTATCTCTATTAGAAATATAGTTAGTTAGGTATACGAGAATGCACTCAAAATTTACGCACTCTTCAGCAGGTTCATTTTGAAATCCAACGAACCGTCCAACCACACCCAGTCGTTCAATGGAAATGGCAAAGCAATGTTTTAGCTAGTTGCAAAGCACCACATTGCGTTGCGTTCGTTTGTCCGTTCCATCTGTCGGTCTGTCCATTTCAGTTTGACTTCATAAATATATCTAGTAATTTCATCTAAAGGCTAAATCCGTGCTGCAACCTTTATATGAGTTGAGTATACATAACGATGACCGGGCCGCCTGTGTCCTTGTCACTCCTTAATAAAGTAATAATACGAATATTGCACTCAGGACAAGAACATCGGCCATTATGCTTCTTCGGAGGAAGTGACATCAGCAATAGCAACGCCTGCCTTGCCTGCCTGCCTTCCTGTCTGCTATGCCATCATTGCCGCATCTAACAATCATGGGACATCATACTGAGGCAGGGATAAGGAACTATATAGAAGTAGACAAACTAAGGAACAACATAAAAATAAAATAGACAACGTCTTCATTTCAACTGGTGTTGTATATGAGCTAGAGAGAGTACTTAAAAGCTAAATAAGTGCGAACGTGTATCTGTGTGCGTGTGTACTTTAAGGGTTTGACTACTATATGCCATCAGTAAGGAACGGGAATGGAAAATGCTCCTGCTCCTGGTGACATGATTTTGCACTTTAGTGTGGACTGCATTCTGCAATTAGAATGTCACGTTTGTTTCTTGTGTATCTTGCAATGTAAAGAGTATCTAAGTGAAGTGAATGAGCAGGTCTCATACCTCCGTACCGTACGTAGATGGCATAAAAGTTCCTGTTCCTGCCATATATATCCACCATTCACCACTTACTCACCCTCTCCCTTTTCTATAAATGCACAATACCCATTAACGATTCCCAAGAAACATTCAAAAATTGTCCTTAAAGTTACACAACAGCTCCAGATACGAGTTCATATCGTACCTATATAAACGAATCCCGATTGGTTTTTCATCCTGGATGCACCCACTCTTCAGAGGATTTGTGTCGAATGCTTTACAAAACTTTGCTGAATAGACGAATATTTTTGGGCTAAGTCAAACCCTTGCATTTCATTGCATCTCTATGCAACATGGGTATAGAATGATATTGAACCCTTTTTCGCACGTATAACGCATTCGATTAGAATCGAACGGTAAATGGCTGATGACTACAGTGGTTAGGAGTTGAAATGCAATTGCAAAGTGTGGCGCCTCTAGGGTAATGTCCATAATACTCGTATATATCGTATATGCACGTTTTTACGTGAATTGCGCGTTGAAGGCGCCTTTGAACACGTCCCACACACCGTACTAAATGAAAGTTTTTGTTAATGGAAGTCGACCAGTAAATTGAAATTTACAGCGAAATCATGAGGAGGGTGCTTCCTGCTCCCAACTTCAACATTATAAAGGTTGCATGTATGAAACAAAACGAAAAATAACAATATACGAAGTTAAAATAGCTATAAGTTAGAAATTAGAGAGAAGGGAATTGCAAGACTCAAACGACAATTTGATGATTGATTTTTGGAAAAAGCTTTCGACTTATATTTGTCTATATTCTTATATTTAGGAAATTATTATTGTCCTTAGAGTTTAAGGACATAAACTAATCAGAATAATGTTTTTATTTGTGTGAGAAAATCTATAGCGGTTAAACTTGTGTGAATTAATGCTCGTTATAATATTAATAGTGTTTTCGGCTTTGAAGTTGAAAGCAGACGTCTTAAATAAGGCAATGCTTCGTCAGAGTTTCAAGGCATTTGGCGGACCTTAACTTCCTGCGTCCAGAAGCGTCCTCACATTCCAGAAACTTATCTTTGTCCGAGTACAATAGGCAAAAGTCGTCAACGAGTTATCATTTATTATTTGAGGCATAATTTTGGTTTTCGTAGAGGGATGGAGTTCAGTTAAGAAGAGTGCTAATCTTCGTAACCTATCATGAAGAGTCAGGAGACTTCGTCCTTGCAATTTTTGCTAGCTTATGTATATAGGGATACACAAATCATATTCCGGGGGTCACCACGAGGAAGTAAAGTAAGAACTTCGACATGGCAAGAAAGTTGCATTGCTGGCCTAAACCAAGTTTTAGGCAATCACCAACTACTCGATCTGCAATGCCGCACCCAAATAAATATTTTCTCGAAACCGGTGAAAAAAGTGGAGAGCTTTACATACCTTTGAAGTATCTTTTCTATCGAAGGCGAAACCGAACAAGATGTCATCTGCCGCATCGGTAAACCAAAAGCGGCATTCGGTATGCTGTCAAAAATTTGGAGGAATAACTCTATTAGCTTAAGAACAAAACTACGTCTGTTTCGCACAAATGTTGAATCTAGGTTTCTTTATGGGTGCAGCACTTGGAAGGTTACTTCAGCCATAACAAGAAAGCTGCAAACATTCGTGAATAGATGTCCTCGCAAAATACTAAGGATTTTTTGGCCAAACCACATATCAAATGAGGTCCTTCATAGAAGGACAGGTCAGGAACCTATAGAATCTATAAAACGGAGAAGTAAGTGGCAATGGATTGGACATACGCTTCGAAAAGGTAACGACTGAATTGCAGGCCAAGCAATGCAGTGGAATCCGCTGACACAAGAAGGAAGAAGAGCTGACCGACCGAGAAGCACATGGTGCAGGACAGTCGAGGCGGAATCAGCGTCACTAGGCAAGAGTTGGAAGGATCTGAAACACATCTTCGGAAACCGCACACGGAGCGTAGGCGTAGTAGAGGGCCTATGCCCCTTTAGGGTTTTCCAACAGACTTAACAGGTCTGAGGACCTAAGTAAGTATAAATTTGACATTAATAAAATCTGCTCGATTTGCTCTGGTCCTGGATGGGGAGAAAAATATTTTACACTATATAGCGTCATGTTCAGATCTTACAGGAGATCCGAAGACTATATCTTTGCAAAGTTTCCTATCAATAGATGAATGTATAAATTTTTTGAATGGTAGCAAAGGTTCTAAGTCTCTTATAAGATAGGACTCTCATGCGAAAAAAATATCGAGACCAGTGTTTGCACATTTTTTGAATCAAGAAATTCTGCACGTCTTCTTTAAAAACTTTAAAATCTTGCTTTTGAAAACATTGAAAAAAGACAGATTATTTTCGATTTTCAACAAGCCCTAAAAAAAGAATTTATAACCTTACCGCTCTGTTTTGACTGAACTAAAAGTATTGACTTTTATAATCTTGCCTAGAAAGTATTACATACGTATATACAAACAAAAATGCGGGTATCCAAGATTTTTCTTTTCTCTATAAGTATTATAATAATTTATTGGAAACCAATTTAGGAGAACGTGTTATCTCACGAAACGGTCCAGTCGATTTGCCGCATCGGTCATGCCATTTGGCGCCGTTAGACTATTTCCTAAAGGGATCTGTCAAGTCTATGGTCTATGCCATCAAGCCAGCGACGATTCATGAACTTCGTTCGAATATCGATCGTGAAATTGAAGCAGTATCGGCCGATTTCTGCTTACAAATTTTCGAAAACTGGATTCAGCGTCTGGACTTCTTGAAGGATGCCCGTGGTGGGCATCGAACGTACTTTCACGGGGATAAAGAATTTCATTGATTTCCAAAACCATTTTTATTTTAATTTAAAAAAAAAACTTTTGTAGCCCTCTTATTGAAAAACCTAATATATCTTAGGAAATGCTTCTAAGAAGATCAGTTGTCAGAAGAAGATATTCTGTCCAATAGGTACCGACAGTTAATAAAGACTTTTAACTTAAGTTTTAATACTGGAGCGATAAATATCTTTTAAAACATCAATTCCTTCAATAATGTGTTTAAAAAGGTTAAATTTGAATAGCCTTCTATTTATGAAAATGTCAGTTACAAAACTGTCATATCGCATTACCAAAAGTAAAACCATACGCTTTAAAGAACTAAGGAACGTTTGTGTTGTCATAAAGCAATAGTGAAACCAGTAAAAACGTTTGAGATGTTGATACCACTTAGTGATGTTAAAAATTGAATCCGGGTGTTACGCTTAAAAACAACGTAGAATATTGTTGATGTAGCTGGTAGGGTTGATAAAAACGTTTATATTTTAAGTTGAATTTAGGCATTAGAAGAAAGACATAAACCCATATTTTTCATAAAGGTCTTGAGGCTTTTAATGTTTAACTGAATCGCAAAAAGTCCAAAAATAATAGTTCAAAGATCTATTTTGGGATTAAGGTGGTGGTACAACTGTAACGGCAAATAGATGGCGCTACTGAGCTATGATAAATGCTTTCTTATGGACGAAATTAGAAGATATTGATAAGGATGGAGTTTATTTTTATCAAGTTATTGCATTATACGTGAAACGCAAAAAACCAAAGAATTACAATTGATACAAAAATGTTTTTTATTAATGCAAGTTTTCTTATCAGCATTGGTTTTTGAAACAAATATTTAAGTAATTATATCGTGCCAATCGGAAGTTGGTAAATCAATCGACTCCAAGGGTAAGAGAACTTTCAAAGTTCTAATAAAATGTTCGCTTGCCAAAATGTAGTTCAGTACTTATGTATAATTATTAGATTTTTAGAGCGTAGCTTTAGACATTACGTGTAACGATCTATTAGATAATTGTGTTCTCCCCAATTTTTGTATGAATATTTTGTTTTCTACAACCAGTAAAAAACGAGATATTAACTTAAAGGCTACTTGTTTTTAGCAAAGCATTCATATTTTATTCAAAGTGTACGCTTCTATAGCAAACATTTTAACTTTTACCGAAAAATTAAGACTATTTTTTATAGATAGTTACTTCCTCTATAATTTAAACTAGAATATCCTTTGACGTCTATATGATACAGATCGCGAATTTTTAAACAATGTTTACAACGGTACCATAAAGGTGTCTTTTTCCGTTTATCTTCTGTGACGACTTATAGCAACCATATAATTCACAGTAGCTTTATGTAGCTCATATTATATGGAATCTCGATTTATTCAAGAAAATATGCCTAAAGACAAGGTCTAATGGTCATCTTCTGATGAGCTCAACATCGGGGCGAAACGCATATAAGAACACCTATGCTGGTTTTATTTATTTTTATTTTCATTTCATTATTTTAAAAATAAAAAAAAACGTGAAATGTAATGTAATGTAGTAAAAAAAAAATATTTTCATGGTTTTAAATCATATTTATTAACTCGAATAATGTTTCAATATAAATTCAAAGATGCAATTTGAGAGGGAGGGAACATTTTATGGAAATGAAGAGAAAGATCTGCATTTATGGTGATAAATGTGGTCTATTGCTATTGCTATTTTGAAATTGGGAGTTATTTCGTTTTTAAAAGTGGGACTTATTTCGGCAATTGGTGGGACTTATTTCGTTACGCGTTTTTATTTTAAGTGGGACTTATTTCGTTGTGAGTGGAAATAAATTCGTTTTGTAAGGAAGAGTTATTTCATATTTTTTGTTCTTCACGTTGTTTCTTATTGAATTCATAATGCTTTTTTTGTTGCTTTTTAAAAAAAATGTATTGTATTGTAGAATATGCTTTCGAAAAGTTCCGTTATTTCTTGCTCTTTACGATATGAATGGTATTGTTTCAAATTTGTTGATAAGTGTGCTAGTTTACAAGACCTTATCATTATATTGATTAGTTAAAAAAAAAAATTGGGGTGGTGCAACAGTCCGTTGTAAACCAGTTCCTAGTGACTTACAACTCTCAACCATTCCTGTGTGCGAGTACTGTTGTCAGAAGTGGAAGGGACCTACAATTTTAGGACGAATCCGAACGGCTAGTTTGACAAAGCACATTTTCATGACAAGAATTACTCTTGATGGATTTGTCAATTAATCGCAAGAGGCAGTACCCGCGAAAATTATTTTTTTTTTTTTTAAATTAGGGTGGCACAGGCAGCGATTGAACCCAAGACCCCTTGCATGACAGTCCAACGCACTTTTTTTTTTAAATTCATTTTTTTGTCAATTCATTCTTAAACCTATCTTAAAGCTGGACAAAAAATCATAAAACTAGCCTAATTACCCTTAACTTACAACTAACTTAATGGTCCCATACGGACACTCTAAGTTAAACTATAACACTTAAAACTAATGCCTTTCGGCCCTCAGATCTATTTTACTTTATTTAAATTTTATTAACTTCCCATAGGAAGTTATTGTAATGGGTCCGATTTGTCAAATTGAAAATTTTGACATTTCTCGACGTTTCAAGGTCCCTAGAGTCGAAATAAAAGATTTTTGGAAAGATGTCTGTGCGTGCGTGTGTACGTACGTTTGAACGTCCGTACGTCCGTACGTCCGTACGTCCGTACGTTCGCGACGTTTTTTTCGTCGTCCATAGCTCAAGAACCAGAAGAGATATCGACTCCAAATAAATTTTGTTATACAGATAATAAGGCAGAAAGATGCAGAAAGGGCTCTCAAGAAAATTGCGTGGGTGGTTTTTTTACCATAGCAGTTTAAAAAAAAGGTGAAAATTTTGGTTAACCCTAAATATCTTACGAATATAATATATGTTTTGTATCACATTACAATAATATAATATATTGTAATGTGATACAAAACATGTAAATTTTTTGAAAAAAAATCAATATAACGGTTTTTTTATAAATCAAAAAAACTAAAAAAAAAATTTGTAGCCTCCAAAATTTTACGACTGAAATATGATTTCATCTCTAAAACAATTTTTTGAAACGACGAATAATGTTTTTGACATCTAATAAAATTTTGAGAAAAATCTAATTGACAGTTTTTTTTACAAAAAATAAAAACCTAAAAAAAAGTATAAAAGTTGTTAAAAATTGATTTTCGACTCAAATATCTTTTCCAAACTCTGAGATATTAGCTTTAATTTACTTTTATCTTTGAAAAACTATTGTTGTTAACATTCAGTAAAATTTTGAAAAAAATCGAATTGACAGTTTTTTTTACAAAAAAATAAAAACCGAAAAAAAATTAATAAAAGTTGGTAAAAAATGATTTTCGACTCAAATATCTTTTAAACACATTGAGATAATAGCTTCTTACTAATTTGTTTTTATAAAAAAATATTGTTTTCAACATTAGGACAAATTTTGAGAAAAATCGAATTGACAGTTTTTTTTATAAAAAAAAACCTAAAAACAAATGTATAAAAGTTGGTAAAAATTGATTTTCGACTCAAATATCTTTACAAGAATTGTAGATTTAGGCTTTTAACTACTTTTATCTTTCAAAAAATATTTTCGTTAACATTTAGTAAAATTTTGAAAAAAATCGAATTGACAGTTTTTGTACAAAAAAAAAACTGAAAAAAAAACAATACTAAAACTTGGTAAAAATTTAGTTTCGGCTCAAATAGCTTTTCAAAAATTAAAAACATTGGCTTCAAACTTATTTTATTTCACAAAATATTGTTTTCCAATATTCAGTAATTTTTATATAAAAATCCAACAGTCCGTTTTTTCAAAAAAAAAAATAAAAATCTACAAAAAATAGTACGCAAATTTGGTAAAAATTGATACGAGTACATATAGACAAACTTTTAAGCAAGACAAATCGACAGTCGGGATGGGAAGTTATCAGTGTGGGTCGCATCCCAGCCACTTTTTTATTTTTGTATTTATTAGAAAATTTAAAAAAAACTAATATCAATATCCTTTTTTATTTTTACTTACAAACTACTTAAAATAAGGTCCTTAAGGTCCTATTCTACCTATAAACTACTTAAAACTAGAACAACCACAGCAGCAAATCTAACTATCTAACATTTTTGTTTTTCATATTTCGTTGTCTTTTTTTTTTTAATTTTTATTTATTTTTTTTTAATGTTTTTTAATGTTTTATTTTTTACTTTTATTTTTTTTTGTTTTTGTTTTTTTTTTTTATTTTTTTTTTTGTGCCACCATGCCTATTCTACTTAAAATTAAACCATTAAACTATTAAACAAGTATGTAAGCCGGCCAAAGCTTTAAACCCCATCCCGACTACCCAATATCAAGTGGCGATTGAAGCCACCAAAACTGGTTCTCCTGCTTCACCCTATCAGTTCGGTCCCGTTCGGACACAGCCCTACTGAACGTGGTAGATTAACGGAACTGCCAATCTATTCTGTATCAGACCGCATCTGTCTAAAAAGAGGAATGTCTCTGGTGGAATGAAGCCGCTCAAGCGTGCACTTTCAAAATACTCGTCGTTCGGATAGAACGCCCCGAAAATTAATTTGTTGGTCGAAGACATAGCTCTTGCAATGTGACCTCGAACGAGTTTTATCACGAAATTGTCAATTCTGTTGATTCGAGCCCCGTTGTATAGGACCTCGTTGGAAAAGTAATGCACATAAGAAGACTCGGCTGTTCGATATAAGATAGTACAGCGTCGTAAACACTGCCGGTCGAACACCCGAAACTTCTCCATCTGGGAAGGGGCAACGTTGAACCACACAGGGCAACCATAAACGATCATTGGCCGTATGAGGGCCATGTAGCAAATTACCTTCACTCTGGGGTCAAGCCGACTGCTAAAAAACAGCCGTTTTGTTAGAGCGAAGGCTCCTCTGGCCCTGGTCAGAGCAGCATTTATATGTCTGTCGAAATATAAATACTGATCTAACCAGATACCGAGGTACTTCAATACACTTTTGCTCGCTAATGGCTGCCCGTGAAGATTAACGATGACCATCTTGCGCCAATTCTTGCACGTATCCCTCGTGGCCCTAGCCAACGAAGTCCGGAACAGAATTGTCTCTGACTTCTAGACATTTATTTTCAGTTTCCAGTCGTCGCAATATCGCTGAATCTTGTCGAAATCACGCTGCAAGAGAATTCTAATAACCTCAACCTTTCGGGCCGTTCTGTACGCAATTAGATCGTCGACGTACGCCAATGCCTTTGTATAAGACTAACTATCACATCGCTGGGTGTAAATGCTGAAGAGAATCGGCGAATTCACCGCTCCCTGTTGAAGACCATTTTTAATTGAGAATGTTGTGGTAGAAGTTACATTGCCACTTTTGACAACAAACTTTCTACCGTTAAGCATATCATAAAGTGTATACAACAATGGCTTTCTTATGCCAAGCCTGCTCAGTTTTAGGTAAAGACCCTCTAACCATACGGTGTCAAAGGCCTTTTCCAAATCAACCAAAACAGCACCTGTGCATTGTTGTTTTGATTTATTCCATTGGATATCACAAACAAGCTTAGACGCAGCATGAATTGTGTCATGACACGCCTTAAACTCGAACTGTTTATCCGGAATTATTTTGTTGTCCGCAGCCCACTTAGTCAGAGCCCTATTAATGATCTTTTCGAAAACTTTGCTGATGCTCGGAAGAAGACTTATAGACCTAAGATTTGACCGGTTGGAGTTGTCCTATCCCTTTTTCGGGAGAGGATGAACCACAGCGGTCTTCCAATGCACGGGATAATATGCATTATTCAGTGCATTGTTGAAGAGTGTGGTGTAAATGTCAATCGCACTAACCATCATGCCACGGGTACTATTGATTAGTTAAGTTTGTGAATTTCAATAGTGAACATGAGTATGACATACGAAATAATTGCAAGGAAGAGGAATAGCAGCAAGCTTCTTCATATTTTTTTTGAGAAACAATTATATATTAAAAAGTGCACTAAATTTGAAAAAACAATTTTATGTTTGTTATGTAAAGGATTGTCCATCACGAATAATGTTATTTGGCAGCGAGTGCATTAAAGCAAAAAAGCGCACAATCAAGATAATCAAGAGGCTCTATACAAAGAACTAAAATTTTTAAATAATGTAAAAACAAAATGCGCACGTCTTAATGAAAAGCCAACTGAAAACAATTGCGCTGGAAGTATTCGCAATATTTTTATGAATATTAGCATGGAGTAAGTACCATCCACATGATAATTATTATTTATTAAAAGTAACTACTTAATAAAGTCTTGGCAGAAATCAAAACGAAAGCAAAAATATTGTCTTTGGTAAAATACAGCGGAGTTTGCAGTATATTGCTAATACAAATTTTTAAAATTCTCCCAAAACACCAGCAGAAGTGCAGGAAGTTTTCCAAGGCGAAGCAGTTTATGATAAATTCGGTTATTCCAAATTAAATTTAAATAAACAATGCCAGTTTTTCAACATATGCTACCAAGAAAAAGAATTTGCATTTGCGTTTTTTGTTCCGAAAGAACTGTTGAACTGATGAAAGAATGCATTCCTGTTAATTCAAAAAGAAACATTTTAATTGATAGTACTTTTTCTGTACTTCCTCTAGGAAGCTTAAAACAACTATTAATCTTACATTGTGAATACTTTGGTTCGGTAATTAATTTCATTTATTATTTTTTCTATTTTAGGTATTCCCCATTCTTTTCGTACTGATGACCTAAAAGTCTCTAAAAGCATATCAGCATTTATTAAGTTATATACAAAGGAGCATTATTGATCTCTCACAAGCAACTTTTATAACAGATTATGAAACAGAATTGAGAAGCGCCATTGAAAAAAGTTTCCCTGATTCAAAAATGTTTGGTTGCTGGTTCAATTATTGCCAGACATTGCGTCGATTCATAACCATGAAGGACAAAAGGCTCACTCAATATATTCGGCAAAATAAAGAAGCGTCTAAAATTTATCACAAATTTCTATCTCTTCCATTATTACCTGGAATGCACATTTCGGATAGCTTTCAACTACTAATCGAAGATTTAGGAAAATTGAACGCTTTAGATAGATTCAAATCATTTATAAAATGTTTTGAGAATCAATGGATGCAAAAGGTACAATATTCCCTTTTACATAATATTTACAAAAACGTGTTATGATTTCACTATTACAGATCGGTCCATATACATAACTTTGCAGTTATGTATATGGTTATGTATTTGTCCATGAAGGACAAAAGGCTCACTCAATATATTCGGCAAAATAAAGAAGCGTCTAAAATTTATCACAAATTTCTATCTCTTCCATTATTACCTGGAATGCACATTTCGGATAGCTTTCAACTACTAATCGAAGATTTAGGAAAATTGAACGCTTTAGATAGATTCAAATCATTTATAAAATGTTTTGAGAATCAATGGATGCAAAAGGTACAATATTCCCTTTTACATAATATTTACAAAAACGTGTTATGATTTCACTATTACAGATCGGTCCATATACATAACTTTGCAGTTTTTGATTCTGAAATCCGCACTACGTCTGCAATAGAAGCTTACAATAGCGTCATAGGAAAAAGCATTCCAAGGCTACTTTTTTCAAATTTGTAGCATTTTTACAGATGCAAGAATTTGAAAAAGTAAGAAAATTTGAACCAATGGTAGTGTGGAAAAAAGCGTATTAAAAAGCCCTGTGTTTTAAAAGCAGATATGATTTCGAAATTCAAGAATGATCTTTTACAGGGTACTATAACTCCTTCTAAATTCCTTGACCAACTGGTGTTATCAACAAATAATTTAATTGTACAAATCTAGCCCGATGAACATCTTTTTGAAGAATTATCATATTTGGAAGAGGACATTGAAGACGAAAGGAAATTGGAATTCGTGTTCCATATGTTTTCTAATATCACCATTACAAAATACAACTAATCCCAATGCCACGTTAAAACTATAATACCGTCTACCATGCACTGGATCTTCAAGCCATTTATAAAGGTCGATAATTTTAATCTCATGGTCCTTCCGAAACTGTTTCCATATTAATGATAAGAACAATTGATCTGTACTTTATCCATTTACGAATCCAAACGTTGTTATTAGTGGGACTTATATCGTTTATGAAAGTGGGACTTAATTCATTTAAGAAATATATTATTCAAGGGGGAGTTATTTCATTTTGAGTGGGAGTTGTTGCATTTCAAGTTAATTTTTAAATCATTTCATTTTGGTGGGACTTATTTCGTTTTCAAAAGTGGAACTTATTTCATTATTTTGTTTTTAAAAGTGGGACTTAATTTGGCTATTTCATAGACCCGATAAATGAAGATCTTTCTCTTTAAAATGGAATAAAAATCCATTGTTGGTTTTTAAAAAATACTAGTTTTTATATAAAAATGAGAGACCTTATTGAAAAATTAAAATTATTTGTGGAACTGATAGCGGCTAAAACTATCTTCAACGTAATTATAAATTAAAAAAAAAAAACAAACATTTTCAAAGAAAAACTGAGAAATTTTCTTAAGACCTTTTACACTAAAAACATCAAATTACAATATTTTAAGCTACTCGTGCACACCACTTGATTCTTCTTTTTAATTTTTTAATGGAAAATCCCACCATTTTTCCTTTTATATAAAACAGAAATCATATTATCCACGGTATAGAAGATCCTTATATCAAAAAAAAAGAAAGATAGGAAATAAATAACAAAAGGCTATTATTTAATCTTAGGCAAATTTCGATTCGACTCTAGAAAGCAATCCCTCATTTCATTCCAAGTAAATCCCCCCCAATCACAAAGAAAAAAATATTTTCTTCAATTCCAGGCTTAGGTTTTTTGTCTGTTTTGTTTTCCCAACCAGATAAACCCTCTAGCCTTAGCCTTAGTCTTAGTCCTATAACATAGCAAAAGCAGTAACTATGTTATATGATGGTACAGCAACAAGAAATAGCAGAAAAAATAGATAGAATCCTCTTATCAGTTTCATTACTTAAATTACAACCATCGAATGAAGCTAAAGTCCTAGCAATCAGATCCTTTCTTCTGATGCTGATGCTGTGTACAATAATACAACTTTTCTTTTTTTTTTTCGTCCTTCTACTCTTCTTCTGTTATGTTCATCTGATGGTGTAGAGGATTTTCCAAAAAAAAAACAAATAAAGCAAAAATTTTCTATTTCATTCTTCGCAAATGGTACACAGCGATGGGACAAGTGAGGAGTGTGCATAATAGCTACACACATTCATACATATATAATGGAAAATAAGGACATTCAAACAAAACATCCACATGTATCTGCTTTACACAGCAAAAAAAAAGGCAAACGCTTTCTTTCTTTCTTTCTTCTAGTCCTGTGACTGTGATGCCGCCATTAATGTAGTAATATGAAGGAAAAACATTTCACCCCGAAAATTCCTGATGTAGTGGATTTCCATCGCAGAAGACCAGGAGTTGGTATAGAAGCAGAAATAGAAACACAAACAGGAGCAGGAGCAGAAGCATGAACTCACAGGAGGCAACGACGAAAACGACGACAACGACCAGGACGACGACGACGACGACGCCGGAGATAGCAGTCATCCGTGCAGAAGTTGTCGCGCAGAGTGATTAATGGTTGTCAAACAAATTGGGAAAACTTACCCAACCATCCTGGTTCCTGGGTGAATGGATTTTCCCTTTTTTGCTGCCTGGCTAGTGGCTCGGCGTTTGTTTGAGAGGTCTATATAGGGCTGGAGTATAATAGTGAGAGATCTGACTTTGCTCGGAGTCCTGCTACTGCTACACTACACTGAGCTGATGTTGGTATTTCGAAATACGCGGCTTTGCCATTTATACCACACAGCACAGAACACTGGTGCTCTAGCTCATGCTATATGGCACTATGGGCTCTGGCTTTGGGGATCCTTTTTTTCAGGCCCGATGACTACTCTTGTATAGAATGTTTGGGTATTGAAGTGTGTGCACAACCAGAAGTACAGTGCAGGCACTCCGCACTCATTTCAACCATTTTTGCAAAAGAAGCCAACTGGGAAGCTGATGAGGTCGACGAGCGACGACACGGGACGGGACAGGACGGGACGGGACAGACGAGTCGTCAGTGACGAGGCTGACGATAGAGGAGACAGCAGACCATTTTAGCTATAGATGGAAAAGATACGTTGTATATCGTATGTCATTAAGGCCGCTTTATATAACTTCGTCCATTTTTTTCTTTTTTAGAGTTCGTTGTTGGTTAAATTTGGTCTGAGTCAGTTTTGTAACGCGTAAGCAATAGCTTGACAAAGGATATAGGTAGGTTCATACACGAGATACCAGTAGGTTTGTATTGCAAGTAAATGAAAGGACATGCGGTTGACACTCGTTACGAATTCTGATTGGTGGGGCGAAAGGCATCATGGGTTTATATTTTGAATAATTGTGCGGAAAATGTACATATTGACAAAAATGCGTGGACGTACCTTTTTTAATTTTAAATTAATTCTTGTGAAGGTCCTTTTTGTGTGAAGGGAGAAGGAGTAGAATTCATTTTAAAGAAGTCAATAATTTGGACTATTATGAACTTTTTCTAGACACTTAACCAACATGATACAGCTTAAGCCCAAATCGACAGTTGGACATACAAACAAAAGTTTACTTAATTCAAACTCGATGCAATTTCATCCGAAGGACATATACCAAATACCCCTATTTAAATAGCCATTTAATAGCTTTCAAACGATTTCACATTAACATATGAATTAAAAACCATAACCACAAAACTCTTTTTCGATAAACCACATACACGATATTATATTACCTATTATGATTTTCAAAGGCTTCCATTTATAGAGAGCCGCCTCTGCGTCGCGCCGCGCCGCGCCGCAACGTGGAGGGTCGGCATGATGGTGTTACAAATATAAACAAAAGCCTATGGATTGTTTCATTTTTGTTTGGCCAAAACTCGAATGCTGAATTCAAATCTTAATCCCATAAATATAAAGCGTGACTAAATCTGTTACAAAGTCATAAAACACCAGGGTTTGAAATGTTATTACGGCATTTTAAACGACGATTTAAATCGAGAACACAAGTCCAGCATAATCTTTACTAAGGATTGCATCCTATGAATGGATATACCTTCATTCCATGGATATTACATGTATACATTATATGAAACTAAGTAAATATATGTATGGACATGTATTGCGGTATGGTTTTAGTTTGGCCACATACCTACAAAACCTATACGTTTACATATATTATTAACGCTCAACCAACCCCCTGCTGATGATTTGGTTATACTTTTTTAACATATAAAATGGGATTCCCGTATAGTGCGTTTTTAATCCCCAAACGCATTGACACCCTCTCTATAGAATATTTATAACAGCATACGCATTTAATACTCAAGCCCGCGCACACACAAAGAACTCATATGCGGAAATGTTTGGATTAATTTGATTTAAAAAAAAGTTTCCCTTTTGCATGCAGGCTTCTAATACAATACTTTACTTATGTATGTAAATCCCTTTAAGGAATTGTGAATTTTGTATATCATTGAGTATTAAGTCAAATTAAGATGACGAAAAACAGGCAATTCATTATAATGGAAATTGATATTGATATTGACTGTAATCACCTTTTTCGAATTAGTTTTTTTTGTTAAATTCGGGTTTGGGGTTTTGGTAAAAAATCAAGGATTAAAAATTAATATTTCTATATTTAGCTTTAGTTTGAAATTTATGGGTGCTTATTCCATTGTAAGGAAATTAACATTGGACAAGACAAAATCAACAAAATGGTCATTGCGACCAGATACGGTTGAAGAACCATATTATGTGCATGACATTTTTCATGACCAATTTGCATACTTGTGGCTTTATCTCTTCCAAACTTCATGAATTCCATCATTAAAGTCCTGTTAATTTTTGGTATTCCGGTTTGTGGCGTCAAAAAGTCGGAAATAAATCTAAAAGATTTGAAATTAAAAGATCTCGGTTGAACCAGCTTCATTTTCGAAGTAAGAATCCAAAAATGAGCCGCTAGCAAAAACCGCACTAAACACTGACAAGTTGAGGATTGAGAGGCTTTCCAACAATCATTATTGGACTTTCTGAGCTCCAAATCTAAAAAAATCTACTAATTATTATTTCAAGAACCCAATCTGCGAAGAAACACCATGTTTTTGTAATCAGTTCAAATTTTTCCACCAGTTGCACTATTTCCGACTTCCAAAAGTGCTTTGGTAGTGCAAACTGTAACTGCACAATGTCCAGAATTTTTAAAGTGAATTTTAAGAAATTCAAATGGCGGTTCAAGTAGCAAAACTTCAAGTTTTAAAAGTGACAAATTTAGTTAGCTTTTTTTCTATTTTCAGACCTCAAAGAAGAAGATATCTACTCATGATTCAAATCTGTTTAAAATCAGGTGGACGGTTGACGCATCTTGCCATCATTAAGACGGCTTTTTTAAATCGATCGTAAGAGAAGGAATTCGTTTCTATTGAGTGTGAAAGACTTAGTTGCTTTAATTAGTTCACTATCAATAGTTGACGATACGGATAAAACGGAAATGAAAATGTACAAAAGGATCTTCTAATAAAAATCTTCACATTTTTACAATTGATATTAGCCACATTGCTGAAGTTACTAAACATGAAAGAGCATAAGCTACCGAGAAATATAATGGAGTTTGCTATTCAAACAAAAAATCTGGTTGTAAAAAATTGAACCTTGCTAGCTGCGGACGGTGGCTTGACCCTGAATTGGAGTTTGAATGAGGTTCAATTGAAGAAGATGCTTTACCACGTAATAAATGTCACTGATGGCAATGAAAGGTATGGGCATATTAAAAAAATAATGCTGACGGAGATAAGGCGTGTTCATTTTGAAAAAAGCTTTCTGCAAGTTGAAGAAATTATGAACTACCTGAATGGTGCGAACTGGATGTTCCTTTACGAATTCTACAAAGAAGCGATAAAATACAGAGCCCGAATCATCGATGAACATTTTCGATTCAAACCAATAACAGGCATAAGAATCCCTTTACCGAATACATTTTTGGTTTGATTTGACTAATCTAAAAGTCCTTTAAAAATGTTTTTAACTACATATTGAAAATCCTCTCAAATTTTGTTCTTATTTCGATTAAATTCATTGGAATTCAACTAAATTACGTAAATATTTTGATTGAACGAATATTAAAGTCTTTATTCCATTACATTTTGTTTCTTATAACCATTTGAAACGAAAACTAGAAAAAAAGAGGCTGGGATGCGACCCACACTGATAACTTCCCATCCCGTCTGTCGATTTGTCTTGCTTAAAAGTTTGTCTTTATGTACTCGTATCAATTTTTACCAAATTTGCGTACTCTTTTTGTAGATTTTATTTTTTATATGAAAAAACGGACTGTTGGATTTTTATATAAAAATTACTGAATATCGAAAACAATATTTTCTGTGAAAAAAAAATAAGTTTCAAGTCAATATTTTTAAGTTTTGAAAAGCTATTTGAGCCGAAAGTAAATTTTTACCAAGTTTTAGTATTGTTTTTATTTTAGAGTTTTATTTTTTGTAAAAAAAAACTGTAAATTCGATTTTTTTTTAAATTTTACCAACAATATTTCTTATGAGATAAAATAACTTTAAAGTCAATACTTTGTTGACAGCAAAATTTTTTGAAAGATAAAAGTAAATTAAAGCCAATATCTCAAAGTTTTGAAAAGATATTTGAGTCGAAAATCAATTTTTACCAACTTTTATAAATTATTTTTTTTAGGTTTTTATTTTTTGTAAAAAAACTGTCAATTCGATTTTTTTCAAACTTTAACTGAATGTTGACAACAAGACTTTTTGAAAGATAAAAGTAAATAAAAGCCAATATCTCAAAGTTTTGAAAAAAAATTTGAGTCGAAAATCAATTTTTAACAACTTTTATGAATTATTTTTTTTAGGTTTTTATTTTTTGTAAAAAAACTGTCAATTCGATTTTTTTCAAACTTTAATTGTATGTTGACAACAAGATTTTTTGAAAGATAAAAGATAACTAAAGCCAATATCTCAAAGTTTTGAAAAGATATTTGAGTCGAAAATCAATTTTTACCAACTTTTTAAATTTTTTTTTAGGTTTTTATTTTATGTAAAAAAACTGTCAATTCGATTTTTTTCAAACTTTAACTGAATGTTGACAACAAGATTTTTTGAAAGACAAAAGTAAATAAAAGCCAATATCTCAAAGTTTTGAAAAGATATTTGAGTCGAAAATCAATTTTTACCAACTTTTATAAATTTTTTGTTTAGGTTTTTATTTTTTCTAAAAAAAACTGTCAATTCGATTTTTTTTCAAACTTAAATTGTATGTTGACAACAAGATTTTTTGAAAGATAAAAGTAAATTAAAGCCAATATCTCAAAGTTTTGAAAAAATATTCGAGTCGAAAATCAATTTTTACCAACTTTTATAATTTTTTTTTTTAGGTTTTTATTTTTTGTAAAAAAAACTGTCAATTCGATTTTTCTCAAAATTTTTCAGAATGTTGAAAACAATATTTCTTATAAGATTAAATAAAATTGAAGCCTTAATTTCAAGTTTTTGAAAAGATATTTGAATCGATATTCAATTTTTACGAACTTCGAGTAATGTTTTTTTTTAGATTTTTATTTTTTATAAAAAAAACTGTCAATTAGATTTTTCTCAAAACTTTATCAGATGTCAAAAACATTATTCTTCGTTGCACAAAATTGTTTTAGAGATAAAATCATATTTCAGTCGTAAAATTTTGGAGGTGACAAATTTTTTTTTTCAGTTTTATTGATTTAAAAAAAAAACCGTTATATTGATTTTTTTCAAAAAATATACCTGTTTGGTATCACGTTACAATCTATTATATAAAATTTAATTCAAGTCTCTAGCGTTTTTGATTTGTAAGATATTTAGGGTTAACCAAAATTTTCACCTTTTTTTCAAACTGCTATAGTAAAAAAACCACCCACGCAATTTTCTTGAGAGCCCTTTCTGCATCTTTCTGCCTTATTATCTGTATAACAAAATTTATTTGAAGTCGATATCTCTTCTGGTTCTTGAGCTATGGACCACGAAAAAAACGTCGCGAACGTACGGACGTACGGACGTACGGACGTACGGACGTACAAGTACAAACGTACGTACACACGCACGCACAGACATCTTTCTAAAAATCTTTTATTTCGACTCTAGGGACCTTGAAACGTCGAGAAATGTCAAAATTTTCAATTTGACAAATCGGACCCATTACAATAACTTCCTATGGGAAGTTAAAAATTAAAAATAATAATAATAATAATTATGTTTGAATATGTTTAATTACTTAATTACAAAATGTAAATAATAATGCCCCTCAGGCAGCCGACAGTCCATGTCGTGTCTTCAACATTTATTCAGAAGTTATAACTATGTAAATACCAAAATTGTAAACACAGAATAAAGAATATCTATCATTGCACTTCATTGCTGAAGTTATATTTGTCAATAGATGTGCTACTCGGCTTTTCTCGTATGTTGTATTATAAAAAGGTCATAGTGAACGAACTTTTTTTAGAACTTTTTAAAGGGAACATTAATATATATTATTTTAGAAAAGCTTCAACTTTTTCCACAGTGCACGCAGTAGTTGTTGAAGCTCTCTGAAGGGAAACATATCCTGAAAGAATTTTTCAAATCAGACTAATATTTCCTGAGATTAGCGCAAAGAAAGATAATATAAGAATAGATTTTGGTTGTCATTATTCATAAACAAATTGACGTCCAACAACAGAATCCGGGCAACATTCTGTTCGCTACTTCCTTGCGGTCGCCATGAACAACCTACCAAGTAGACTATTTGCATTAGTGCTATATAAATTAAATGAAAGGTCAAAAGTAAGATCTGTTGAAAGAAGAAAGCACCACCGCAAGATTTTAAAGAGGACTTAAGCCAGTACCGATGACAAATTTTCCAAAAAGAATTGGAGACAAAATTGATTTATAGACTAAGGGTCATCTGCTTGTACTGAAAATCCATGTGGACCTATCAAAATTTAAGCTACAAGATAACCAAAGGGATGGCCTTCATGTGAATGCATTTTCAGATACTCCCGAAAACTAGTTTGGTGTGATGTTCTTTGGTAACTTTTCTTGAACTCAAGAAAATATATGCTTTTTTCATTTTAAATCTATTAAATAATTAATTGCAGTGCGTTAGTCTTGCTTGAACTCAGAAACGGCTCGACTGATTTCGTTACTTATTTTATTGTTTTGTTTGTTATAGCTTAAGGATAGTTTAGAAAAAATAAGAAAAAAAATTGGAAAAATTGAAGTTAAAAAATTACATTCAAATAGCGTCTTGACACGACGAAGTTTCAACAAAAAAACCTTAAAAAAACATTTATGTGCAACTTAGAGTGAGACTTGTCAACTCTTACGACTACGACTACGACGTTAACAATAGAAGATTCTCCACGACTCGTTGATAAAAGCTGCGACCAATGAAACTGGTGTTTGTCAGCTTCCGGAACAAAAGGAGGAGCTTATTAAAAATGTGTTTTACCTAGCGCAACAATTCTACAATAATAATTCGCTAAGAGAAATATTGCCAAAAACAGAGACATCGATACGTGGACAGTTGTTAACCATCCTACGGAATTTCTCAATTTGCTCAAACTACCACCATTTAATTTAAAACTAACAATTGGTTCCAAAAATGTTTTAATTCTACGTGTTTTGATTATTCCTACAGACTTGCCTTTTGTAAGGCGACTATATTTCCTGTGGGCTTAGCCTTCACAATGACCATAAGCAAATTGCAAGACCAATCGTTGAAAGTTTACGGAATTAATTTAGAGTATCTGTGTTTTTCTCTTATTAGGCTGTATGTTTGCGTTAAGGAAAACAGTTGTCTCTATTAATGTATGCTTAAACAAACTAAACTAGAAATATATGTACTTCACCAACAAGCTCTTAACTAAATGCATTTTTTCTATCCATAAAAAATGTAAAATTTGTTTAGATTAATGCATTTTTCTTTTGGTAAATCAGCTGCATTTAGTTAATTTTCCTTATCAGGTTTTAGTTATGTTTGAAAAGTTAAGTTCAAACAAACAAACATAGTGCAACCAGTCATTACAAATCAAAAACTGTAAGAAAACGATGTATTTGATACGAATTTCACCGGGTTAGCTAGTAAGTTTATAAAATATATTTCATTTTAACGAGTTACTTCGATATCAATTGCTAAAAATAAAATAAAACACAAATTTGTTTTTATTGGTGATTTCACGGCATATTGAATTAAATTGAATATTCAGTTTTCTAACACGATGGTCGTTCAAATTGAATTTTAATTAATCTATTTAAGTAGGATGATACCACGCCTCTTAAATCAAAAACCACAATCGTACAAATTTCCTCTTTGTGTGCAATTAAAAGACTCTACAATTTCAAAAAGTCTATCATAATTTTGATGATAGATCAATTAGACAATAATTTAATATTCTTGTGATTTTTTCAGCGCCGAGTGTAAAATATTGAGTCTGGTAAATCGTACCACATTCGTGTAGTGCGACTAAAAGTAAAATCTCTGTACTTTACAGTACGACCGATATTGAGCTCAAGGTTAAACTTATGAGCATTCTCAGAAGAAAAGGTATTATGGTTTAATTGTTAAACGGGAGGAATGTGACTGGCTATTTTACCAGAAAATTGCATATAAAAGTAACGATAGAATAATGACAGTTGTGAAACCTTTCGATGGTGCTCAAGAGATGTATAAGTGTTTCAGTTAGACAACAGTCACCTACCATTTTTAGAGCCCTATTTTGAATTCTGTCCAACAAAAGGTTTTAGGAACACCTGCATAAATATGGGAATTGTACTCAGGTTTTGGACGAATATAGGCTTTATAAATAATAGCCAGATCAGAAGGGGTAAGAAACTTCTGACATCGTTCGAGAAAACATAAACACAGCATTAAGTACACGGTTAAGATTCCCCATTCTACAATGCTTTCAAGATCACAATTTGACGAGCTTAGCATACGCTAGTGTTGGTAGTAGACATCCAAAGAACAAGTATAAGTATCTAAAAACGAATATGAAAAGCTGAGGCTACTGTCATCAGCGAAACAACAATAATGAAGAGCGTCGGATACAAAACGCAGCCCTGGGCATAACAGCGTTTATTTTGTGCTTATATGAAATTTGAACCCGTCTAATACAACTTGAATTAAACGGTCCGAAGGGTTATTTCCAACCCAATTAAGAAGAGATAAATGTATACATACAAATGAAGCTACTTTTTAACATTTATGTTTTTATTGGTGATTTCACGGAATATTGAATTAAATTGAATATTTAGTTTCAATATTCAGTTTACCAAGATGGTTTTTCCAATCGAATTTGAACTAATCTATTAAATAAGGTGGATAATACGCGTCTTAAATCAAAAACCATGATTGTACAAATTTTGTCTTTGTGTGCAATTAAAAGACTATAATTTCAATGCCCAAATATGGGAATTGTACTTAAGTTTTGGACTACAGGCTTTACAAATTATAGCCATATTAGAAGGGGTAAGAAACTTCTTGCATCGTTGGAGAAAACCTAAACACTTAGCCGCATTTTTGCGATATCAAATAAGTGATCACTCAACAACAAGTGGTTTGTAATGCACATACTTTGGACGCTTTTAGTCTCCTCGATACAAGTACCACTCATTGAAAGTGGCATTCGAGGGTTACGCTGTTGCGAATAAATACAGCATTGTGTTTTCGAAGCATTAAATTCTACACGGTTTTTGATTCAACATTGCACAATGCTTTCAAGATCAAAACTTAAGTTCACACTCGAAGAATAGGGATGAGAATCTAAAAACGAATATGAAAGCTAAGGTTACTTTCATCAGCGAAACAATTTAGTGGGTGAAAAGTTTCAGTCAAAATATCATTTATAAAAGTAAGGAAAAGCATCGGAGACAAAACGGAGCCCTGGGGCACACCAGCATTTATTTTTTGCCCATACAAAATATGAACCCGTCTAATACTAGTTGAATTGAACGGTTCGAAAGTTAATTTCTTACCCAACAAAGAAAAGATTCATCAATACCAAACGAACGCATTTTCGATAAGAGATCTTGATGCCAAACTCTATCAATTGCCTTAGAAATTATCAAGTGCAGTGATATTACTTTCTCCAAAATGATGTAAACATTTGCTAAAATTTTCGGTGAGATAAACAATGATATCACCAGCGGATCTATTGCAACGAAGTCCTATTGGTCATTAGAAAGCTTTCTTTCTTCAAGATATTTCTTAAGCTGAAAATTAATTAGCGTCTCTATGACCTTGGAAAGAAGGGGCGTAAGTACATTTGGTCGATAGTTAGAGGGGGAGAAGGATTCGCCTTTTTAGGGATAGGCTGGAGAAATTTAGGTTTCCATCCACTCGTAAAGAGACCAGTAGAATAGGACAGATCTAAAAGTTTACGCAGTAGTTTTGCTAGGGTTGCAGAACACTTCTTCAGAACAATAGCTGTGATATTATCCGGGCCAGCGGATTTGTGAATGTCAAGATCTTTTAGTACTCTTGCAACTGTACGAGTGCGAAAGAAGGAGGAGTGATGTCACTCATTGGCATCATCAAAATAACAGCAAACTGTACTGCAAGCAAATTGCCTTATCAATCGGGCTTATAAAAGAAACCGTAGAGCCGTAGGAACCGACGAAGACGTAGAGTTGCGCATATTTTTTACAAATGTTCAAATTTGGAGTTCCTGGTTTGAAGTAACAGTCCTGATTTCAAGAACTTGATAAGACATGTTGTGCCCTTTTTTTCAAGGACTCAAGGGGATATATTACCCTTATTATGTAGACACAGTGTGAGCACTAGGAAATTGAGAGAGGGGTTGAAAGGAGATGTCGGTGCACATTGGTTTTGAATTCCTGAATATTGCAATGACTAGGAAAGACAGAGTGTGGCAAGGCATTCCACATTCGCATAGTACGGCTAAAGAACGAATCTCTGTACTTGACAGTACGGCTATTTCTCTAGAGCATAAACCATTAAAATAACGGTAAAAAAGCGTGAGACAAGAAACATTTCGACGATGTTCAAGTGACGTAAATGATCTTATGATGGTAATATCACCAATCAATCTAAATGCTCTATGTTCAATACTATCCAAGAGGCTTAAGTAAGTTGCAGGAGCACCAGCCCAGATATGGGAGTTATACTCAAGCTTTGGACGCATATAAGTCTTGTAAATAACAGCCAGATCAGAGGGGGAGAAAAACTTCTTGCATCGCCTTAGAAAACCCAAACATCTTGCGGCATTTTTGGCGACATCGCGTATGTGATCGTTCCACAAAAGGTGGTTGGTGATACACATACCAAGAATATCGAGACGTTCAGTTTCCTCGATGCAAGTCCCATTTATGGATAATGGGAGCGGGGGTATATTTCGCTTTAACGATACAAGACAGCATTGCGTTTTCGAAGCATTAAATTCCACCCGGTTTCTTATTCCCCATTGTACAATGCTGTTTAGGTCGGAATTTAATGAGCTTATCATATTTTGTCGTTGTAGTTCCACATCCGAAGAAGAGGGGTGTAAATCTGAAAACGAATATGAAAAGCTAAGACTACTATCGTCAGCATAACAATGTATTGGATTAGATGTTGCAGACAGGAGATCATTAATAAAAATGAGAAAGAGTGTTGGAGATAAAACAGAGCCCTGGGGCACACCAGCGTTTATTTTGTGGTTTTCAGTCTTGAATCCATCCAATACCACTTGTATTGAACGATTCGAAAGATAATTACTAATCCAATGAAGGAGGGATTCATGAAAACCGAAAGTACGCATTTTCGATAAGAGAGCCTGATGCCAAACCCTATCAAATGCTTTTGAAATATCTAGTGCAATAATCTTACTTTCTCCAAAACTATGTAAAGATTTGTTCCACTGTTCGTTGAGATGAACCATTAGATCACCAGTATACCTATTGCTACGAAAGCCATACTGTCGGTCATTAAGAAGCTTCCTTTCTTCAAAATATTTCTTGAGCTGATAATTAATCAGCGTTTCCATGACCTTGGAAAGAAGGGACGTAAGTGCAATCGGTCGATAATTAGACGGTGAGGAAGATTCGCCTTTTTTGGGAATAGGCTGGACAAATGCGGTTTTCCATCCGCTCAGAACGAGAAGAACACCTCTTCAGAACAATAGCGGGGATACCATCCGGACCAGCAGATTTGTGTATGTTAAGATCTTTTAGGACTCTCGCTACAGCACGAGTGCGAAAAAAGATTTGCCCCATAGAATCATTAACTCGCTCAAGTACAGGCGGAGTCATAACACTCACTGGCAGAGTTGAATTGGCGGCGAACTGCCTAGCAAAGAGATTTGCTTTCTCTAAAGAGCTAACAAATGGAGTGTGATTCACAACGAGCGTAGGAACCGAGGAAGAGGAAGAATTCCTCATATAGATTATTATAGATTCACACAGTTCTCTTCATTTTCATGTACCTTTTAACTTACTGCTATCAAATTAAAGGCCGAAAATTCTCCACAAATATTAAATGAAACACCGTGTTTTTTTTCATTTTATATATTATTTTCATATCATCGTTTTTCTTATTACAATTAAAAATGTACATACAAGCATTTTAAACATTATATTTATAATATAATAATAATAATCATGTTTATTTTCTTTTTGTTTTTTTTTTTTTAATAATAATAATTTAATAATAATTTAATATTTATCTTGCTTATTTTCATTAATTTCTTTTTTTTTTCTCAAGTTTATTTTTGCACAATAATGACTCTTATCATTATTTTTATAATATGTATAATCAATTTACTCGTGTGTATTTATAGTTCATTCTGTTTCTTAAATATATTCATATATATATGTATATATATATTTGTAAATTTATAATTAAAATTAGTGTGTTTTGTTTTTCTTGTTTTCACTTTTTTTTTAAATATATAATATAATGTTACCTTATGATTAAATCATTCCTAAAATCTCATTCACAAAATACGCACATCCATTTTTTTAATATTTTCATCGTTCCGCACTCACGTTTCCGTATACATCTTAACATCACAAATTAATATTTACTTAGATATTTATTTATTTTCTTATTAAATAAATAATAAAACAAAAAACAATTATGAATCAATCTAAAAACAGAAATTAATAATTAATTTGAAAGAAAATTCTTCTAAGAGGCAAAAATATAGAGTTTCTGTTTTTCTGTATTTTTAACTTAAAAAAATAATTTGAAAAACATTTATATTTTTGTTTTTTGTTCCATTCATATTAATTTTCAGCTTTTTTAATATTTTATTTTAAGGAAAGAATAAAACTGTATTATGCTCTGGATAAACCCTTTCATTGGTCTTCACATCGTTTTATCGTATACATGATTAAGGCGATCAATGAATGATTTCATTTTTTTTATAAATTTAATTTTTAAAATTACAAAATTTTACAATATTTATTTATTTTTATTTTCATATAAACTTTATACCGAAAAAAGTATGTTTTTTGTGTTTTTTTTACGAGAATTTCTATAAAGATTTATGGAAAAAGTTTTGTTTTGAAAAATAATAAAGTATACACGTGTGTTGATTTTTATGTTTTTGTTTTTTGTTTTTTTAATTAATTTTTAAAACTAATGAAATATATTTTATTTTATAAATATTCGTATACATTTTTATGATTGTTTCGTGATATTAAATTGATTTTTAATTTTTACACATTTTTGTTTTTTTTTGTTATAGAAAAGAATTTTTATTAAATATTAAATACGTACACATTTTATTAGATTTTTGTTAATTTTTCTTTTCAATTATTTACCATTGCTATATTGTCCCTTTTCTAAATAAATCTCGAAGCCATTTACTTGCCATCTTTATTTTTGTATTTATTACTTCTTTTTTTTACAAAAATCCTGTCATCAACCCTTTGAGACCCTGTTTGAAAGCATTAATTTGTTTCTATTGTGTTTTTAGATTTTGTTTTTGAAAAAAATAAGATCAACTTAAAAATTGTGTTTCTTAAAAATGGTAGTTTTTTTAGTATATGCACATTTACTAAGGCTTATTCCAAAAATCGGAAAAAGTAGACGAATTTTTGCTTTCTCCAAGGAAAATTGCTTGAATTATATAAAATAAGCAAAATATATAATTATTTTTATTTACACTTTTTGTTTCATTTGCATTTGAATAAAATTATTACAAAAAATGTAAGCTTTTGAAAATATTCATTTTTGCTGAAAATATACATTTTAATAAGAAAAGTGTTTGTGAATTTTATTTACAATTTTTGTAGAGAGAAGATTTTATTAAATTTTTTTAATTCGAATAGCTAAATATAGGTACTTGATCATAGTTCTTTTTTTAAATTACGTATATCGTTTGTCATATCCAATTGAAAAATAGTTCAGTTCAGAGAAAATATGCTTTGGCTTAAATGTGTTGCAAGTAAAAACAAAAAAGGAGAAATACTTTTAATTACAAACAAATTAAATAAATGTCGAACAAAATAAAGTTTAAAATAACAATAATGTAAGAAAAATAAATCACAAGAAGACTTTCAGAAAATATTGTAATTATATTTTGGGAAAATAAACTTTGCACTCAAAATATTTTGAAAAACGATTTACTGTATTTTTTTGTTCTTATTGGTGGTGAAAACTCAATTTCTTTCTTTCAGGAGTGTGAGTATCTTTAAACAGGTAAGAAAAAGACTTTGGCTTTTTTGCCTTGAGATAAAATTAAAGCTATGACTTTTTAAAAAACAATTAAACTTCAGTTTCTCATTAGTTTTCTGTTGTGTTCTTAAATTCTTATTTTATTTCAAATAGTTGTTCCAACATATCATTAAAATCATATTTCTGCGGGTTTTCAAAAAATTGATGTTGAAAAGTAATTTTTTTCGAAAAGTTTCGGTCCATATTAAGGGGCTAGATATAGCTATCATCGATTTGCATTATTGAAACCAATCATTGAAATTTTGTTTTACATGTTGGTTATAGACTTTATTGAAATTTTATGTCATAGGACACAAAACATGTGTCGATTAAGATAAACCATTTGAGGTTGGACTTGATCATTGAAACTTAAACTGACATGGGGGAATTCAAAGAAAATGGCACGATTTAAGTGGAACGATTATGCTTCGATTTTATCATTGAAAAATTTAATTGAGCTTAAAGAAAAGTTCTGTTTTAAATAATATATTTTTTTAAGTAGTTAAAACCTACAACTCATTATATTTATTTTGATATCAAATATCACGAACTTCACTTTCTTTAACACACTTTTAAGGCTCGAATCAAAATTTTCAATGATAACTGACTTCTGAGAGTAGCACGCGTCAAATAATATGAAACTACGCTTTGTCTTTTGGAAGCCATGGCTATTTATAAGCTATAAAGTTGGCATCCCCAAAAATAGTCCAAATTTAATGACAGTTTTAGGATTTAGCATCTTTAAAAATATTTAGTTTCCAAAAAAAACTAAATTTGTTCGATCCGCCTTCAGACCTAAAAATCAAAGTTTTTACTCCTGTAGGCATAATTCCAAAGATCACGTTGATATCAAAATCAAATCAAACGGTGTGGCGCAACAGTCCGTTGTGAACCAGGGCCTAGTGACTTACAACTCTCAAACATTCCTGTGTGCGAGTACTGTTGTCAGGAATGGAAGGGACCTACAATTTTAGGCCGAATCCGAACGGCTAGTTTTTCATGACAAGAATTACTCTTGAAGGATTTGTCAATTCCTCGCAAGGGGCAGTACCCGCAAAAATTATTTTTTTTAAATTAAGCTGGCACAGGCAGGGATTGAACCCAAGACCCTTTGCATGAAAGTCCAACGCACTAACCATCATGCCACGGGTACTACGATCACGTTGATGTACCAAACGAATCGTTGACTTTTGAAAGATATCAATGGTCTTCAATTTCAATGTAAAAAGAAAGACATACCATTAACAACGAAAAACAAAATAAGCCAGGTGGCCACCACGGCTTCAGTTAAAGCACAATATTTTTTCAGGAATATTGCTATGACCAATTCGCATATTTGCGACTTTATGGCTTCGATAACTTCACAAATTCAATTTTTAAGGTGGTAAGCTATTGGTTACGTATAGACAAAAGTTTAAAAATGTAAAATCACATGACCAAGTTCTCAGTGGTAAATTGTTATCACCTCTTTGGGATATAACACGGTCTATCTGACTTTTCATTTTTCATCAAATTTTAACAATTTTAGTGCGTTGTTCCAGCTTGTATCGTTTGATAATTAGGAAGCTCGTAGTTCTTACTTGTCAAATGACAAAATGTGGTAACTTCAAATGTCAAATTGGACTAAATAATGGACTATCCAAAATTAAACCTTTTATTGAAAAACCCTAATTTTGTAATAAAAAAGCACGTATACAAGTGTTACTGAACCATTTAGCATAATAACGGAATTTTTACAGAAAGTACAATATAACATCCACAATTTTTGCAAAAATGTGTTCTTAAGATTCAATCCATTAATTTCTTTGCATTGCTCAAAAAGGTTGAATATTTTAATGACAAAAATTTCTGTGAAAAAAATATTACTGTTTCTAGTCAAAGTGTATCGAAGTCAACTTTAACAACTTTTAAGCATTTATATTTTACAATTACTCAAATATTTTTTTACGTTGTGTGCAAACTAACTGAATAAGGAGGAGGGAAACATTGAGCCTGGCAAAGCATTCCTCATTCGTGTAGTGCCGCTAAAGAAAGAATCTCTCTCTGTAAATTGAGTTAAAAATTAATTCAGTTCGAGACAGCAGAGACTGGTGGCGTCTATCCAAGGAGATAAAACTCCAAGGCCAACATGTGATCGCTGACATAACAAGCATATTTCCGAGATCTTCTAAATCCAAGGCAGCGTACTTAATGTAGCGAACTACATCGAGGACTCAACATTAGACATGCCATTTTGTGTTGGTGAATTAAGGAATATGCTGAAAAATGTTAAGCTCAATAAGGCGCCAGGAGAAGATAGGACATATTAGAAGAATGCAGGGTAGAAACTTTCACTAAATCTGTGATTTTTCCAATTTTCAAAAAGGGCGACACATATGATCCAAGCAGTTACAGGGGAATTTCGTTCATGAATTGTATAGCAAAAATCAGGATGGGAGTCCTTAATGAAAGGTTGTATAATTGGGTCGAACAAAATAATATATTAACAGAATATCAGGCTGGCTTTAGAAAGAAATATTCTACAGTGGGTAATATCTATAACTTGGCGTCTATTGTACATATTAAGCTGACTGAAAAAAAGAAAGTCTATGCTTTTTTCGTGGACTCAAAGGCGGCTTTTGATAAAATCTCGAGACAGCTTTTAATGCTCAAGTAACGTGAAATGGGAGCCTCAACTAAATTTGTAAGCCTGCTTGAGTGCAGATACTTTGATACTCAATAAGCAGTGTGGACAGGAAGGGAGTTGTCGGAGTACTTCGAAATACTTTATGGGTTGAAACAAGGATGCCTTTTATCACCTTTACTTTTTGCTTTATATATAAATGATCTACATGCGATTATTGAAGGAGGTCTTAATATCGACAGTTTGAATATAAGGTTGTTGCTGTATGCTGACGACATGGTGATCTTAGCAGAGGATGTAGAGGTTTTTCAACGCATGATATAACGTTTCGAAGAGTACTGCACCAGTTGGAATCTCGAAGTGAATCTCTCAAAATCGGAAATTATGGTCTTTTGAAATGGTGGCAGGCTATCAAATAGGGCAATGTGGATTTTCAACGGCGAAGAAATTAGGATAGTACCTCAGTACACTTATCTTGGTGTCCTTCTCACTTCAAAGATGAACTTTTTTAAGCATGCAGAGAAAAGAAATGCAGCAGCAAAGAACAGTATTAACGCGACATGGCATTGTTTTTTGAGTAAGAAGAATATCAACCTCTGTTCAAAATAGAAGCTTTTTTGGCAGTATGCTGAGCTATTCAAAGTTTTTTTTTGATGAAGTGGATAAGCTTAAACGATAGTTTCTGAAAAGAGTTTTAAAGTTACCATCATGCACTCCAAACTATGCATTACCGATTGAAACCGCAGCTGAAGACGCGCACTACTACACACTGGACTTACACCTTAGATATGTACAAAAGACTATATTTGAATAAAGTGACACGAGACTACCTAAGCGACTTACCAAAATCCTCTTAGCAAAACAACTTTTATGGGTTAAGGAGATTTATATGATCGGAAACAAGTTTAACTTAGAATTGAGAGATTGGATTGTCAATAACTCACAAATTCTTGATCAACTGAAATGACATGCAACTCAAGAAGCAGAACAGAGGGCGAGAGGAACCAGCACACGAATTTTTAAGATGTTGGATTCTTCAATAGGACCGAAATACATAACAGATGACTTGGAGCCTTACAAAATATCATGGATTTTAAAAGCTAGATGTGATCTTAACTCACTCAACGAAAATAGGCGTGGAGGCAAAGCATCAACATTATGTAGCCTGTGCAACTTGTGAGAAGAAAAAGGTATACAATACTTCAAACTTTAAAATTTACGATTTCTCTTTAAATTTATCTAAAATTAAAAAATTTTATCTTGTATATAAATGTACTTAAATGTACTAGCAGTACTGGTACAACGCTTCAATTGCTTAAGGAATGCAATTGGCTATTTCTATATGTTCAAAATGTTAAGTTTAGCATTTGAGAAATTTTTTCTGAGTGTATTTCAAAGAGAAGCATTATCAAAATTTTCGTTTCTCATCATATTTTAACTAAAAGTATTAAACATATGAACAATCATAGTTAAACTTGGTTACTTTAAAGTTCTATGGTCCTATGAAGCTTTCAAAATAACATAAAACAATTTAGTAGAAAATTTAAAAACAAAAGAAATAAAATTCGAATATTCTTTTTTTCGGTGAAGAATGGTAGCCCTGTTAAGCTGGACCTTTAAATTCAACAGTCATGTATAATGAGCGAAATTTCATGGCCACCATAAACTTGCACAATGGACTTGCTTTCCTATCATCACACACCACTTCCAATTTTTAAACCTTTTTATTGGTCTAAAAGAGTTCATAGATTTCACGTCGAGTTTTTGCAAAACAAAATTCTTCTTTTTTAGAAATAAATATGTTGCACTCTGTCACCGTTATATTTTTGTCTATTTTTTAAAACTAAAAAAGTTTCGCTTAAAAGCTTTTCTAGGCTACAAAAGTAACTTTACCGAAAGAATATTTATTTTTGCGATTGAAAGCGTAAAACACATTTTTTTAAGTGCTACCACTTTTGAAAATTGAGTTCATACAAATTATCACAGTCATAAAATAGCGTTTTCGTGTAATTTCATTCAACAAAATATACTTACTCCATCATCATTACCAATAAAATAAAATTTTCCATGCCCCTTGAAAAATAATGACAACAACCAAAATGTTTTCCAACGAAATTAAAATAAGCCAAACGAAGAAAATCAAAGCCAATTAAAAAGAAAAACAAAATAAAAACACATCAAATCATATTTTCTCATATAATTCTTCATTTTAATTTTCATTATTAATTCTGTAATAATAATAATAATAATATTTATATAATATAATAATAATAACTAAAAATAATGCGAATAATACTAAAAACAAAGAAAACAAAATAAAAAATAATCTTTTACAACTTACAACCTGAAAACTAAAATTACAAAAAGAAAAGCCTAAGTTTAAAAGTAAGATTTTTAAATTCATTTTATATTTATGTTTAATGTTTTGTTCTATTGGTATATATATAGAGTATAATATGAACAAAAGTTTAAATCAAATATTCAAAAAGAAAATTATAAAACAAACATCTTAATTTAATATTTTTAAGAAAAAAATTAATAAAAAATAAATTCACTGTGTTTCTATAAGCCAAAGGTATATTTTCAATTTAATTTTTGTTTCTTCTATACAAGATGGCTTCAACAAAAAAGAAGCACTCCAGAAAATCTACAGCATCAGAGTTTGTGCAAGTAAAAACAAATAAAAATGTGTATTATTAAATTAAAACAAAAATTAAATAAAAAATAAATTGGTGGTTCATTTTTCTCACACATACTCTTATTTTTTTTTAAGTAAAATGAAAATTTAAATTAATTTTCAGAATTAGAAGAAGAAGACGAAAAATAATAATTTAAAAATGATTTTCATTTCTATTCAATTGTTTTGTTTTTGTTTTTTTTTTTTTAATATATTACAGTTAGTTACTATTTCGAAAGTAAGTATACTTAGTTGCTCGATTTTCTTCTCTATCATTTTTTTAAATTTATATATTTTGTTTTTTTTTTTTCTAATATTTACGATTTAATTTATGCAAATTTATCTTTTTTAAGTTAGTGATTCTATTTTTATACATTACACGATTTTTGTTTTCTATATAAAGTTGTGTTTTTTATTTAAATATTTTTTAAAGACTTTTTGCTAAATTCATTAACTGATTTGATGTTGTGGGTGAGTTGTTTGTTTTTATGAACTGGTGTTTTTTTTTATAATTTTTAAATAATATTAAAATGTTTCTTTTTGGATTTTTTCATTTATACATAAAAATATAGTTTAACATTACATTCAAACTATAATTTTTCAGTTTATTTGTTTTTTTTAAATTTTGTTTTATTGTTGATCATACTCCATCTCTCTATTCACTAACATTATGCATAATTTAAAATATAGGACTTACTTGGCTAGCATTTAAACTAATTGATTTTTTTTTATGATTTATTTATAATATAATTATAAGTAAAATTAATATTATATAAGTATACACAAAAATTACACGTTTTCTTAATTCTCTTCATCTTTTATATTTTATTTTTATTGAATTTTTCTATTGTATTTTTTTTGTTTTGTTAATAATATCATTTTTTTATTGAAGAAATTTATTTATATGATATTGCCACTTTTTAAGTTTTTTTTTTCTTTGTTTGTATTGTATAAAATTTATAACTATAAGTTTTTATTTTTACATTGTTTACTTTGCAAACTATTGCTGTTTGTTTTAAGTTTTTATTTTGTTGTTGTCTGTTTGTCCTGTTAAAGGAGATCGATTCAATTTGTTTTATTTTTACAATTGTTTGTTTCTCTATTTTTAACTAAAAGTAAATTTATTTTTTATATGTATTTTTATCCTGTATTCCGTTTGTAAAGCCGTAAAATCGTTCTTTTTTTTTTAAATATTTTGTTTTTATTCTTTCAAATATAAAAAATAAACAATTCAACAAATTTTTAAATTTAAATTATAATCATTTGTACAAGAGTGTTTTTTTTTGTTTTTAAATTTATGGGAGGATGATAATGAAATTCTATCTTGATTTGTTTAAATTATTATAATTTTTTTTAATTTAACACTAAATTTAGTAATCACAAAATTGTTAAATTTAAAATTTTAAGTGTTAAAGTAGAGGATAAAATTATATATTTATAAAAGAAAACAATTCATTTTGTTTTAATTTAAAGGGGGAGTGTTTACACTCGGCAAATAATATGGTTTTTGTTAACAAAATGTATAATTTATACATATTTTATATAATTTTTTTTCAGGAGGTTGCGCCAAAAACATTAAATTACAAAAAAATTAATAATATTTAATTATCAGGGTTAAAACACTTTTTGGTTTAGCACGGATATTATTTTATGAATATAATTATCACCGATGCATAATTTTTGTTATTGTTGTTAAGTAATATTAATACGTCGGAAGTATAGAATTTGAAATAAGTGGATTTGAAGCGTAGCCAGAACTTTGAATCACTAAGTGTTAACTGAAAAGATAAGAGAAAAGAATTTAATTTAAATAAATTTGTAGAGAAATTAAATTAATTTAAGAGAAAAAAATCGTTTCTTTTGGTCAGTTCTGTTTTCAGTTTTCAAAGATTTTTCAAATAATTTATGTTCCGTTAGCCTTATTTTTTCTTACGATTGAATAAAATTAATTGCAGACTATAAACTTTTGCAATAAAACGTGTTTTTATGAGAAAAAAGATGTTACATTTATCTCATAAATTCCAAATAGAAAAATAAAATGTGTGAGATCCAAACAAAAGGCCATTAACACTTGAAAATCTAATTCAAAACACAACGCAATGCCACCTTCACGCTCCGTTACAGAAGTGTATATACCTTCAACTTCATACATAAAATATTTACAAGAAAAATTAATGGCATTGGATAAGCTACAACTTTACATTAAATAAAAAAAAAAAGAATTTAAAATACAAAAGAGCTGACCGAGAAACTTGAAAACCATTAATTTTATTTATTTTATTGTTCTTTCTTATGAAATTTTTACTTACCTCTAGTTTTTCTTCAATCCTTGCATTTTAACCAAAATCAAACGCAAAAATAATTTATGTTGAAGCATCGAATTTCAAAAACAATGAAAAAATTATTAAATTAAAAACAAACAAAAAAGTTTACGTATATCAGGTATGCGACTTTAAGCAGACAATTTATTTATTTGTTGTTTTGTTTGTTTCGTTATTGATTTTGTTGTATGACTTGTTGTTGCAGTTTTTTTTATTTCCAAAGAAATGAAAAATAAATTCACTGAGGCTTTAAGTGCGATCCGGCCCAAAGGAAAATTTATATCCATAAGACGGTATTTTAAAATTGTATTCTTCTTTTTAAATATTGTTGATGTGATTTTATTTTCATTTGTTTTGTCTGAATTTGCGTTTCCTAAGGTCCTTAAGTTTTAAATGGTGTCTCTCTCATTTGATGTGTGTGGTGTGTGTGTGTGTCTCTCAAACTAATTATTTTGGAGAAAGGAGGATGGAGGGCGATTACAAATGTTGTCCATAATATTCGGCAGGTGGATAATGAGGATAACCTTGATGGAAGCCAGGATCACCGGGCGGACGGTGCATCATATGTGCTTGACTATCCATCATATAACCCATTGCATCATGTCCATAGCCTGATGGGCCTGCATGCGGGGTATACACTGAAATTAGAGAAATAAAAAAAAATTATTAAATATCAAATTGTAGAAAAATAAAGTCTTAAAACTAAGTTAGTCTAAGTACCATCATTATTGCACATGAATCACATCATTAACCAACTAAATTACCTTCGGACTCTCAATAGTTATTTCATTTTTATTAGATGTGCAAATGTGTGACATAAAAATCTAATTATACCTTCTTTATATACTAAAATACCCGTTATAGCAATGGATGTGTAATTATTTCACCTATTTAAGAAGATCATCTCACCATAAAATACTGACACACACCACAATTATCATTATCATTGTCATTAACATCCGTTTCTCAAGCCTCATCGCATCACAAACATCATATGAACAACCATCATCATCCTCATCATAGCCATCGTCTCATCAAGAAACACGCACAAAGGATATTCTTTATATACCTACTCGAACTCGACTCGTTTAGAAGTTATGGGTAATTTCAAATGAGACTTCCGGTACTTAGAAATCGGACTTTGAATGGTGTAGTATAGTATATACGCTTCTTAAACTTGAGAATCAATTGTCACGACACATGGTCGTAAAAACTTCTAACACGCGCTAAAACTGTGCGTTTTATATAGATATTGATGATGATATACCAAAAACAAAAGGACAAACAAAAAAAAACAAAAGGATTTAAGAGAGTCCACACATGAAAAGAGGATATTTAAGGACAACATATTTAATGGGTAGGTGGTGGCTACACATAATTGACTCTTAAAGGATGTATTTAATGGTGTGGAAGTTTTTGTTTCTTACGCATAAGAAAAATAAGTTTTCCTTTCGACTTTCTTTTGTTTTTCCTTTTTCGACAGAGAAAACACAAAAAATCATTCAGAAATGGTCCTGAAATTAATGGCCTATATGGGAGTGTTTATATTATTTCGATTAGCCCCAAGGGAAAATGTTATATACGCAGTATACCTCTGCCTTTCTTTACAAAACACAAAAAATATAAAGGAACTCAGTAACTTTTAGTTCGAAACATGAGCTATAAGTTCAAATTGTTAAACTTGATTACTTTTCATCTTATATATCGAGTAAATATGGCAAACTTACTTATGAGGGTATAATATATGTGTATATAAGTATAGTGCTTTTAAACTTTTTTGAAGTAATAAACAAGGTAGAGAATTTTATTTAAAAGCCAAATGGTACTCATGAAGGGTTTTCCAATAAGAGGTTTCATTTTTATATTGACCAAACATGATTTAAGTATAACCTAACGCTTTAGTTTTGCCTATAAAAATGTAAACCACTTTTAACTATTTTAGTGATTTATTGAAACAATGTCTTTTTCCATTTTCAATAATAGTTTTAAAGATGACAGGTGTCCAAGAAGCGGGCTATTTAAATTAAAACGTCTTATTGGAAAACTCTACAATTTGAATTGCTTAGTTTTTTGCAAGGCACAAGATACTCTTTTAAATACTTAAATAGTTTATATATTATTAATATTTTATTATGTCTTACCTGCTCTATTCGATTGGTCAATCATCGGCTGCACGATTCTCCGTCTCGCATTAATAAACCTAAAATTCAAGAAGAAGAAAAATGTATCATTTAGTAGGTTTCACAAAAATTATTCAAAACTTATAATAAGATTAAAATATATTAATAATTAAACATGCCCTACTCCCTTTGTCCCATCATCACTTTAAAATCAAGCCATTGTCCTTGATATGTCCATCATACTTATTATAAAAGAAGAACAACCCTTTTATGTTCATAGTATAGAAATTTAGGCCACCAGACACTTCTACTGGGGCTTCTTTTATGCAAGTGGCTTAAATGATTGTATATTTTATATCCGGCTGTTTTTTTTTTGCAGCTTGGAGTAGATTTTAATTTAACAAAATATAAATAAATGTATAAAGATAGTCTAGTCATTGTTATTTTTTTGAATGTGTGTTCAATTTAAGAGGAGGCCTTTCCACATATGATTTTTTATATATTTTTTTTGAATCAGACTAAAGCCTGATGAAGAATTTTATTTTATACATATTTTTTTGTTGTATTATTATTCCACATATAAGGCTAGACGGGATTATTATTATCCCAAATCCCATTCCCGTCATCATCATTGCCGCCATCAAGAAATGAACCAATGTATGTATGTAGGTATATAAAAATGTTCAAGCGGAGTACCCGACTTGACTTACAAAAGCAGCTTTTTTTTAATATATTTCCTGCATTTTTAGGCCGGCAGACTCCCTAAGGGCATCATATCTCTCTCCACACACAGAGCATAAAGAGGACGACTTGGATATCGGTTTTAAAATTCTTTCTTTTTTTTTCTGTTCCACTATAGAATGCTCCTCGAAAGATGACTGGGATGGTACTTTTTTTGTTCCCATAGTTCTTCTCTGACTCTCACTCTGATGATGCACATTATGTCATTCGTTTTTCCATCGGACCCAAACGGTCCAAGGCAACAAAAAATCGAAAATCAGAAAAAATTGTTAACAAGTGTATCAAGGCGGTATCCTTTTGACTGACTCCGAACAAATATTTCTTCTTACTTAGATCGATAAATTATTTATAAAAACATCAGCAGAAAAAAGTAATAATAAATAAATATAAATTATTTTGAAGATGCGTAAAAAAAAGTGTATTTTATTTGAGATCAATCCATCTATAGCCCTCCGCAACACACACACCCATCAGAGGGCCATCAGAGGGCTATCAGAGGGAGGACATACAATATTTTATTATTTTTTTATCTTCAATTATTATTCTTTTCGTTATGAAACTTTAAGAAAATGTTTCTTACATGAACGAAAAAATATAAAAATATCATCAAACCACACAGAAAAACGAAAAAGGATGTGAAATGGCATCCTTATATTTCTATCGACCAAATAACAAAAAATTGAGTTTGCCAAATGTGATTTCTGTGATTTTATTTTTTTTTGGTTTTTGTCGATATCAGCATCAAAGATTTCCAAAAATTTTTATAGTTGGCAACAAAATTATTGAGAGCAATGGCACTGATTGGTTTTTGATGATATTTTATGCATTTTCTAGCCAAAGATGGAAATAATATTTGTCTACATGTTTATATATTTTATATATATCAGAGTGCACCAAAACAGTCGATATCTGCAACGCCCCATTTTCATGCAATATAGACGAACGAATATTCAGATTGTTAGCTTGCCAAAATAAAATAGGAAGGTATTTAGATAGTAAAGGAGAGATAAAATGATGGTTTGTTTACCTATATAACTTTTTAAATAGTCGATAGAGTGATTTTTGGCATTTTGCTGAAAAGATTAATATTCTGATGCATAGGAAGAGAAACCGACTCAACCGAACGATGGACGAACTGAGATGTATAATATATCGATTTAAAATATTATTCGGCAATTTAATATTGGAAGGAGACATTTTGAGAGTCATAGGGAGTCCTTACTTCTCAAACAACGGAAGTATCCTTTTCTAGTCTAGGTATCTATTTGATGGAGTATTGGAGTCTAGACCAACTATGAGTGCAATGTGGTGATTTTGAAATTTGTGAATAGAAATGTTTCTCTTTAGAAAACGTTCAAATAGGAAAATTCTATGGTTTGCATACATAAGTGGAAAGAAGCCGCAGCTAAAATTAACCTTGTAAAACTGATGAAATATAGCTTAAATAAGCGGATTCAAAAACGAAACGTTGAAACTTTTTGAGTTTCTTTAGGCGGGAAATAGATCTCTCAAGCTTATCACAAAACTTTAAGATTGTTGTTGTGAACGTATAATTAATAATAGAATCACTTTAATTTGTGTTATTTTATGGAGATCATAAGAAATCCTAAAGAATTGTTGATAATATGGGAAAAATAGAGACGTCCTGTTTTCAAGTGTTGGAAAGATGACTTTTCTGGAATTAATACCAACAATCTTTCAAACGTATATGAATAACCATCTCTTAAAGCCGTATGAATAGGTTTAACAGAAATGTTTTGCGAAAATAGTGATATTTAATAACTGCTTCCATTATTTTAGTGTATCTTTATTGTTGGTTTTATTATTTTTAAAAATTTAGTTTAGACTACTGCTTAAGATTTTATTTATTTAATCAGTACTTTACATTGTCGTAGCTGCAAATTATTGCCCACTTCTTTCATCATATTTGAAGCTTAGAACTTATTTTTCTATTCCAAATTTTTTTTAAAGAATCAGTTTAAAAGAACAATCATATGATCTTTTCTAAGCATTCTAAAAATTACTTTGGTTAGCTTTCGAATAAATATTTGTCACTAGTTTGTTAATTGATTTTTATATAAGCCAACCAAATGCTTTAAACCCAGAAATCTAAACAAAATAATGGTTTTTAATAACTGTTTCGAAAAATTGATGAACGTCATTAATGATGAGGTTATATTTTAATTCAAAGATTGTATTCTAAAATTTAAAAAAGAAATCACCAAATTTCATGCTTATTACTTAATTTTTTTCAAAAAAACATACTGACTGTATTTTTTTGGGAAAGAAAGAATTTGGGTAAACAAAGGCCTGAGGTGTATCTTAAGACGTTTTAATTTCGTTTCTATTTCATTTCCAATACAAAAAGATACATTTTGTCTTTTTACGGAGTAATTCAAAGGTAGATGCTAATTGTAGTGCCCATTATTTATTGAGAATATGAAAAGGAAATTAATCGTATGAAACGCGATAAGTCGCTTTTTTGTCTGTTAAGAAGGAATGTTTAAGTAGGAATTTTATATTTTACAGACAATATACCGTATTCAAGAACATTTAAGCTAATCTCAATAATTATAAGTTTTTTTTGGTTTAACTGTCTCATATTGGTAGTTTAAAATCCCTAAAATGGGAACATTTTTAATTTTGGAAAAAGAACGTCAGTTTAGGTCTGAAATGAGCTTAAGCTGAAAAAAACATTCGTAGTATCAAACTTCTTTGAATTTTTGAGAATGTATAGTTTTTTATTAGTTGCTTTTACAATTTTGGAACTTGTTCAAATACTGATCAATTTTTTTTCAGAAGATAATTGCTTAAGGCCTTTTCTTATTAAAATATACATTTTTAGAATATTTTTCGTAAAAAATATAGCAATTTAAAGAACATCAATTCCCTAAGCCTTTTTCTTTAGACATTTCTCTGGAATATAAGCGTGTATCTGTTTCCTTAAAGAAAATATATCTCTCTCTTAATAAAAATTTCCCTTATCAGTAGGATTCTATTTCAATTTTGAAAACCCAAAAACTATAATATCTTCCACATGTGAAATTCAATTTAAAGACACAATAAACCATATTTTCTCCGAAAAAAGAAAAGAAATTAAAAAAAAAATATGCATATTCCCATTCATCCCAGACGTTCTACAAAATGTGAACCTTCCCATTTAAAACTTCATAACACATTCCTACCCAAAGGTATATAACATTAACAAAGCCAGAAGCGAAATCCTACCAACCAAACTGTCTACAGCTGTGACCATTCTTCTCTTTTCCATACTCGTATATTATTATTGGTAGCTATGCTCTGTATCTTTTGGTCGTGGTGTGTAAAAGCTTATGGTTTGAATTCTGCAAATTTTGAATGGTTTTTAAGCACCCAAGGCAACACAAATTCAAGAAAATACACATAACGAAATTGAGGATTTTTAATAACATACAAAACAAAAAAAATTAAAACAAAAATAAAAATCAAATTTTTAATTCATATCAAACAAAAGGACCATACGAAACGATGAGGCGACCGATGACGACGCGACGCGATGGACTATAAGGGAAATTAGCTTCTCCATCTCCTTAAATAAAAAAAAAAAACAAATCAGCCCAAGGATATGAGACGAAATATTGAAGTTAACCAGCCCCTCAAAACCAAAGGCATCAGAACAGGGACCACATCAGACATACTCGACCAAATTTGGAAATAATTTTTGTTTTTTCTTTTTTAACAAAGAAAAAAACAATCCCTGAAAAGCATCAGGATGAATGCATGAAAGGATATTCCGGCTAACGATATGTGGCTTAGTGTACTCTGGTTCTTATTTTCATTTTCCGACCTTTTTTTTTCTTATTTTTATTTAAGAGCACACCACATCATCACACATATAGCACAAAAGGAATTTCGTCCTGTGGAAGGATGTCTGTGTATAAATAATATTGCAGAAGAGTGTTGGGGAGGGGGGGAAACAATATACCCACATCACTTCTCACAGAAATGTATCTTTTCATGTGTGAGTTTGTAGTATATTCGAAAGAAAGAGGTGGTAGGGTATTCAAGGGGGAGGGTATAGTGAGGTCGTTGGGGGTATTTTAATATTATCCCCCCATATGAGTTAAGCTGAGTATGCGATGGCGGAGAAAAAGGATTCTATCCCTTCATTTTCTACCCAGAACCGTCGTCATCGTACTCGTTGGTTGTGGCAGACTAAAATGTAATTCTTCGAACAAGGGACAAAACAGAGAAAGCCATAAGAGCGAGAAATAAGCAAGCAGGATATTGCAAAGGATTACGCATGCCTTGGCATTAGGATTTCTATTTTCGTTTTGTTTGTTGTTTTTTTTTATTTTTTTATTTTGCTTTTGTTCTACTGTACTGTTTGCCCTTTCTCTATTCTTGCCGACCGAGGACTACGACGAACGACGAGGACGATGAGCGAATGCCTGCAGAAAGTATTCAACCCCCCTTTTGGGAATATGTACGGTAACATAGCAAGGATACAGGGTTGAAATGAATTCGAATGGTGGTGTATAGAGTATAGCCAAGAGCTGTCATAGTATTATAGTAGTGATGCTATAAGGATATGAAATTCCTTTCCTTTTCCATATCCGTGACAGGAATGCGCGTTTGAGTGCAACCATAAATCTTTCTGTTGCCGCTGTTGCCGTCACCACCACCCGCGCCACCACATCGCACCAGTTTACCATTGGTATTGCTTCTGCTATTGCTGGCTTGAGTCCTGAGAGTTGCTGAAGATTTAAAAGGCAAACAAATCACATGACGAATGTGTTCAATATATGAGACGAGGTTTTTCTCTTCTCTTATGTTTTATATGAGCTTTGGGTATGCTTCAATGTTCATATATAGGGTTGGAATGGAGTATACCTTGTTGTTGTTGGGTTTGTTTATTTTTTTAGGGGGTGGCATAGAAATTTTATTGTGAAGCCCTTCCATATACATCAGTCCTGTGATGTTGTGTATAAGGGATTATCCTTTCCTTTCTTTTCATTCTGGATTGTGATGATATAAAACATCGCATAGAGCATAGAGCCAGAAGCAGAAGCAGCAGCAACGTGAGTGCTAAGAGATTTTGATTTGTTGTGCATTTTTATTGGACAGGAATTATTAGGTTTATTGCGATAAAATGGCGAATTGAGTGATAGGGGTTATGTTTCGGCTAATTGGGCTTTGCTATTATTTATTATACCAAACAAGAAAAATAGGAAGGATTTTCACTTTAATAACTGTATTTGTACCTACTTATGTGACATTTTGATTTTATTTAACATTTATCTCTTAACAAGAAGAAAAATATAAACAATTAAATAAAATAAAAGGATAACATACAAAATGTGTCATCAACACCATTTTTTTCTGCCTATACATTGTAGTAAAGTAAACATTTTGGCAAAGGTAAGGCAAGGCATGGAAATATTGTTTGGTTTATGTTTTGATCATGATATCCCCATATCGCTTTTGGGGCACACGTAAAAATTCCTCAAATTTCAATCTGTGCGCGATGTGTGTTGCAAGTTGCAGCCAATAACGTATGCATAAAGTTTGCTTTTGGCTTATGTGATGATGATGATGATGTTGCACATAAGTATACCTGCCTATAATACCTTTGTGGATATATATTGTTAACTCCGCATCACTTGAAAGATATGTTTTCAAAGAAAAATAGTGTTCCTTTTTGTTGCTGTTGTTGTTGTTGTTTTACACCAACTTTGTATAGATATTTTTTGTCGATTTATGCAAATGAAACATGAGATGTTTGATGAAGTTGATGTGATGTCGTTATTTTTTTTGTAGTTTTTTTTTTTAAAGATATCCGACAATCCACTGTATCTTTTACATGCAACGATAGGTATAATATAAAGACGTGAAGCTATAATGCACGCAGGGAAGAATTTGGGTAAAAAAAGGCCTGATGTGCATCTTTAAAAGTTTCGATTCCATCATATTTCATTTAAAATACTTTATCATACATCTTCGAGTTAATTAGACAAAACTTTTTGGAATACCGTCTTTTTACCGAGTACTTCAAAGGCAGATATCTCTTGAGTGTTAAGGCGCAACCCAATAAGAATAGAGAATTTTAAAAGGAAATTAATTACACTAATAATTCAGATGCTATGAATCAAGCTAAGTCGATTTATAACTTGTAAATATGAACGTTAAAAAAGGATTTTTTAATTTTACAGAGAATATACTGAAATCTTTTAATTAATCAAAATACTAAGTTTTCTTTTGATTTTTTTATTCTTCTTGGTACTTTAATAACTTTAAAATAGTTTCATCTTCAGTTAACATTTTATATACCTCGGATAACCTTAAAAACGTTTGAAATAAGTCAGCAAGGATAGTAAATTCTTGCCAAAATGTTGGTTGATGCATTCTAAGAGTGTAAGGATTTGCAACAATATAGAAGATATTTAGTATCAAAGGCACTTAAATGAAAACATTGATTGTTTTAAAAACTAATCTACTTCTCAGTTCCAATATCAAATCAAGAGGCTTCAATTTGAACAGCTTGCTATATAGGAGACTGTCACTTTAGACATTCTACAAGTAAAGGCTATGCCACTTCCTTTGGAATTTTCTTTTTGGACCACGTGGAAGATTGATTCAACATCTTAAGGATAGAATTTGGAAGTTATCGAAGACATACAGCCGGAAATATGACAAATGGTCATTTCAAATTTTATGACTAGGAAATGGTTTTGCAACCTTGGACGGTACTAGGATGATATCCTTTTATATTGATATTTATGAAATAAACATGCGTTGCAAAAATAGTCATGTTGAGAAATGTAGAACATGCCTCAAGCTACTGCTAAATATTTGTCTTTCGATCATAAACTTGATATTAAAGCCTAGACACATTTCAGTTAATCCAGCCTTGAGATTTTTTCATTTTTTTTTCGAGCCCAACTACACTCATTTTGGTTCGTTACCATGTGACATCTTAATAGTCTTAATATTATTATATTTGAGATGACAACTTTATGTGTTAAAAACAACATCATATGGAGTCTCACAGCGGGATAACTTGATATTTATTTTGTTGATACACATATAATAATGTACTTTATCAACAAAATACTTTGGCAACATTGTATACAAGCTTTATTTTCATATCCAATATTTCTTCATTTGAATATACTTTAATTTTGGAATGTTTAATTTAACTTTTTCATCAAGATATTTTTCCTTTTGTTTTTATTTTTAGTGCAAAAACAAAGTAAACCAAAGAAAAAAAATAAATTAAAGGAAACAAAAAATACATAGATGTATATTTAATCTCTTAAGATACACATCTTTAGGAATTAAGTTGCGGATGAAAAGAAATTTTCTTTGTTTGGATTTTTTTTTTTTTTTGTTTCTGTTCTCGTTTATATAGTGGGTTGAGGAGGTGTAAATATATGTATTTTGTAGTACAATCCAATTTCTATATAAAGATATATATATATATAATTTTGTGTATATATATTAATCCAAAAAAAAAAGAAAGGAAAATAGTATAAGAAGAAGACGAAGAATTTTTCAGGTTGCCTGGCCAAAATAATTTATTGCCTGGCACCTTGCTCCGATTCGCCTTTGTGAATATTTGTGATTCCATTGGGAATTTTATTTTAGTAAACAAACACCATAATATAATATACCTACATAGGACTATAAGACCCGTACCAGAAAAGACATAGCTTTGAAACTTAGAGTATAGAACCAGCATCCAACTTCAACTTCAGCCCTCTGAGAATCTACCAATACCTAACCCAAATGGACTTGGTCCCGTATATATTGTATTATAAGCATCACCATTCGAGAGTAAGAGAACAGTTTGCCGGGGGTTGAAAGTGCAAATAGACGTTGTAGTGAGGCAAGAAATTGTAACTTAGGGTGTGCGGGAGGCCCGAAAAGAAAAAAAACAAAAAAATAATGTATCTAAATGGAATTTTCGTCTTCCATTAACACCAAATATGCACGCCAGTTGTCTTGGTTCTAAGCATTTAGCAGCCACAGCTAAGGCACAGTCAAGGCAATACCTGAGAAATGATTTTGTAATAAAAACAACAACAACAAAACAAAAACCCTCTTCAAGTTTCAAAAATAAAACAACAAACCAGAAGAAAAAAAATCATATCCTTGATTTTCTTATTATATTTCCTTTTTGGACACCACCACCGCCGAAAACGAAGGAAAGGTGTTTGCGGATATAAACACATTATATCCTTTTTACTTTTTGGCAAAGCAGCGGTGGTCGTCGTCGTCACCGTCACCGTCATCGTCCTGATGTTGGTATATAGTTCTTTTACTAATTTCACTCAGCAATAAATTATTTTACTTTTACCCCATAAGATACAATATATTGTATATCCGGTGTATAGGTTGGTACTTTATAAGTTATACCTTCGTGTTTGAAGGATAAATAGGGTTTGGTTTTAGCGGCTTTGATGGTTTGGCTTGGTTTGAATTTGGGGCCTTATGTTTTGTTCTGACAATTTTTGGTCCATTATTTTTTTTTTTAGGTTTGTTTTACTTTAGCTTTTTAACTTTTTTTTCTTCTAAGGATCGTATGGAAGGGGGAGAAGAAATATTTTATTTTCAACTAATAACATTTGCAATATTTAAACGTATTTTCATACTTTCATAGCAACATACAAATGTAAGTATGTTTATATAAAAAAAAAGACCGATGAAGACGATAAGAAACCAAAAAAATGTAGGTATACTTTATGTATAGAGAGGCTCTAAATGTGGGTTATCAAGCTTTTAACATTTGACAGGATAATCGCCATAAATTTTACTTAGATTTTCTTTCTTTTTTTTGTTGGGGTTTGGGGGAAGGAGGGGTTTATTTCACTTTCTTTTCATGAAGATTGGACATATTTTAAGGTTGACGTCGGAAAATAATACACACATTTTGTTGGGTATAAAGATTTGGTTTTTCATATACCCATCTACTTAGGAAATGCTGGAAAATGTTTTGGAAAAATCTAGTACGTATAGCATAAACAATGTTGTGGGGAATCTTAACTTAAGTAAAAGACTATGTTCTTTCTATGTGGTATTTTCTCAAACAAAATAAGTCGTCTTAAAGGTCAATAAATAGAGAAAAAAGTATCGGTTTTGGAAAATGATTAGAAGGTAGGAAGAGACGTTGAAGGTCATACAAAAGTTTCAGACAGTTCATTGGTGGGATATTGGTTCAAAAGGAACAACCCAGTTGAAGAATTTATATATCATCAAAAAAGTTTAACTTGTTTCTGTAGAACAAATAATATTTCACATTTCATGAATTTTTTCTTAAAGATTGTTGATATATCAGTTACTGTTTAACTTTTTCATGGTTGGAATTTGAGTTTTTTTAACAATACTCAAAATAGGGTAAATGCCTCTGATTTTTTATGAAGAATTAGTGATTTTGTGAACCATAAATTATTTGAATAGTTTATCGTCCAAAATGGTAGAATTTTCAAAAAATTTACTAACTATTTTTCAAGAACATTTCATTGAAAATTACACAAGTTAAGTGTTTAAGCTTTCAATAATCTCAAAAACATGTTTAAAAATAAATGTTCCAATATAATTTTAATTGTTTTGGGTCGTAGCCTGGAAACTGTAAGATTGGTAACAAAATTCCACTAAAATTCAATTTTCTTTCAAATGGTTAAACTTATTTCTGTAAATATCCGACAACAAAAATGGACTCACATCCCTAAATTATTAAGGATTTTCCAAAAAGAAATTTCATTCATAAACATATTAGTACATATGTTAATTTTAAATTTATGTAGTACCCGTAGCATGATGGTTAGTGCGTTGGACTGTCATGCAAGGGGTCTTGGGTTCAATCCCTGCCTGTGCCACCTTAATTTATAAAAATTAATTTTCGCGGGTACTGCCTCTTGCGAGGAATTGACAAATCCTTCAAGAGTAATTCTTGTCATGAAAAAGTGCTTTCTCAAACTAGCCGTTCGGATTCGGCCTTAAATTGTAGGTCCCTTCCATTCCTGACAACATTACTCGCACACAGGAATGGTTGAGAGTTGTAAGTCACTAGGCCCTGGTTCACAACGGACTGTTGCGCCACCCCATTTGATTTTTTTTGTTAATTTTAAATCTGTCATCTTTTGACATTTGACAAGCTTAAATTACGCCATTACCAAAAGTGAAACGATACACGCTTCAATAACAAATTGTGACATTTTTACAGTCACAGATCGAAATAATGGATAGTGGCACCTTTTCGCCCGGAAAAAGTAAGATAAAGAAAAAAGTAACAAATTTTTAGACATTGATATAAGTTAGTGATATCAAAAATTATCGTTTTTGTCTCTCAAGGATATTGATGCACTAAACTGTAGTGTTAAACAAAATTTTGACTTGTGGATTTTTTGTCAATTTTTTGAATTATTCATTCCAAAAGCTCATAACAATGTCTTTTGCATACAATTTTAATAGGTCTTAAGGCTTTTTAAGCCAGTATTTTCAATAAAAAGCAGAATAAAAAGCAGAACTGTGGCATTTGAAGCTAAGAATAATTGTTGAAAAACCTTTCCATTCTCAACTCGTCACTGTTTCGCACAGTTCTTGGGCTGACGAAGATGTTGTAATTTTACACGTATGTGTTACGCTATTACCAAAAATGAAACGGTATAATCTTAAACAACAAATTGTAAACATTTTACAGTCACGGAAAAAGTAAGATTGGTAACAGAATTTGAGACGTTGGGATAAGCTAGTAAAGTGAAGAATCAAGAATCAAACCGTTTTCGCCTCTCAAGAACAACCATAAGGTTATTGATTCTGTAAACCGTAGTGTTGAATAAATCCCAGATTTGTAGATTCTTTGTCAATTTTTGAAATAATTTATTCTACAAACGATATAACACTGTCTTTTGCATAGAATTTTAATAGGTTTTAAGGCTTTTTAAGCCAGTAATTTTCACCCGGAAGAAGTGAAGTAGGTCAATTAACAGCCAGGTCGTATTATAAGAAGCTCTAAATAAAAAGCAGAATTGTGGCATTTGAGGCTAAGAATGATTGTTCAAAAGCCTTTCAATTCTCAACTCGTCACATTTTGGGACAGTTCTTGGGCTGACGAATATGGTGTAATTCTTCATATATTTGTTGCCAATAATACCAAAAAAGAAACGACAAACGCTTCAAGAACAAATTGTGAAAATTTTACAGTCACGGAAAAAGTAAGATTGGTAACAGAATTTGAGACGTTGAGATAAGTTAGTGAAGTGAAAAACTAAACCGTTTTCGCCTCTCAAGAACAACTATAAGGTTGTTGATGCGGTAAACCGTAGTATTGAAGAAAACCTAGATTTATAAATTCTTTGTCAATTTTTGAAATTATTTATTCTACAAACGACATAAAACTGTCTTATGCATAGAATTTTAATAGGTCTTAAGACTTTTTAAGTCAGTAATTTTAACATGGAAGAAGTGAAGTAGGTCAATTACCAGCATCGTCTTATTATCGGAAGATGCGAATAAAAAGCGGAATTGTGGCATTTGAGGCTAAGAATGATTGTTGAAAAACCTTTCCATTCTCAACTCGTCACTGTGTCGCACAGTTCTTGGGCTGACGAAGATGGTGTAATTTTACATGTATTTGTTACCAATATTACCAACAATTAAACGACACATGCTTCAAGAGCAAATTGTGAAAATTTTACAGTCACAATTCGCAATATTGGGCCTTTCCACCTTTTTGCCCAGAAATAGTAAGATTGGTAACAGAATTTAAGACGTTGGAATAAGCTGGTAAAGTGAAGCATCAAACCGTTTTCGCCTCTCAAGAACAACAATAAGGTTATTGATGCTGTAAACCGTAGTCTTGAAGAAAACCCGAATTTATAGATTCTTTATCAATTTATTTTTGAAATTTCCAGGCACGACATAACACTGTATTTTGCTTAAAATAATAATTGACCTTAAAGCTTTTTAAGTCAGTAATGTTCAAAAGGAAGAAGTGAAATAGGTCAATTACCAGCGTCGTCTTATTATAGGAAGCTACGATAGAAAGTAGAATTGTGGAATTTGATGCTTTGAAAATCTTAGAATAATTATTAAATATCATTTCTATTTTCAACTCGTTAAAGTTTGGCACAATTCTTGGGCTGACGAAAATGGTGTGATTTTGACTGTATCTATTACGGTGAAAGTATTGGTGCTGTCACCAGTTCCATGTCAGCCGGCTGAAATAGTCATGCATTGAGAATGACAAATTTTTTCCTTACAATGAAATAAAAGAAAAAATCAATTGATTTTTCTTTAACAAAAATAGTTTTCTTTAAATATTTACATGAAACCTCTTACTGGAAAACCATATAAAAGAACTGAAAAACCCTTTGAAGTCAATTAGGAGCACACAATTATTGAACTTTTCTTCAAGTTTAATAAAAGACGTTTTACTATACTTTTTATTTATCATTTATAAAAGTTAAAAAGATTTTTTGAAATTTTCAAGTCTGATATCAAATTGCATCAGATTTTTGTTAGAACTTTCCAAGGTCTTACTCGTATAATGGGACATAGGCTTACGTTGGAGTAATTTTTTAAATTAAATATGTATATAGTTTAAGTTTAAAAAATAAAACATTATCTCACTTACCAATTATTTACTTGCAATATCGTTAAACCTGTATCTTGCGCTAATTGTTTTTTCTGGTCCTCTGAGGGGTAAGGATGCTAAAAGAAAGAAAAAAAAGAGAAGAAAAAGAACGAAAATTTTCAATTAAAACGAGGGAGTTCCATTTATAGGTATATGCACATAAAGACGGGTTATATTTTTGTAAAATTTAAATTTCTTTAGATTAATGAAAATGAAAAAAAAAATAAAAACGAAATACAAATGCGAGAGCACATTATTTATAAACGAGTGAACGAAACTCCCACATCTGGCGGAAGTATCTTTTTACGCGTGCGCGCAGATTTTTTTATTTTTTTTAATGTATGGTTTTGGTTTTTGTTTGGTTGTTTAGTCTTCTTTATATAAAATATATTTTTTATTTTGTTTTGTATTATGAAATCAAACAAAACCAACGCGCGCAAGTTAACAATCAAATTAAAGCCCTCAAATCACAATAAACACTCCTACATCTCAGATACTCATGGTTTTACTTAACAAAAGATTGTTTTTTGTTGTTGAAGATTCAATTCGACAAAGGGATAGAAAGTACATATCCTGAACAGAGAATAGTGCAAAGAGGAGGTTTACCGCCACCACCGCTGCCATTAATCCTTTTTGTTGTTTTTTTTTTAACAAATTTCAAACAATACAAAATTTTACTTTTTCAAAAACAAAATAAGTATATTCGAGACAAGGAACCATGTGTGGAACCTGGCAACTGGTTTAACTACGACGCACTTTTATTAAAAAAGGAATCTGGTTTTACTTTTTTGTTTTGGTATAAAATATCCTTTAAGGCAAATGCACCTTCAATCATTCGCCTAATTAAAGTACTTTTATGAAAAGGATAAAGAAAAAAGGATAACAAATACAAATTTATATTGCAATTGCTTTATACTCAAGTCGACTTTAATATGCGGATGATGACAATTTTTGGAACATTTTGATATAGGAATGCAGCTGCATGTCCTTCATACGAGTATACTAATTGGACGTCATCGAGATGTCATCCTATATTATGTATAATATTATTTCTTTGGATTAACTTAAATGAACAGCTTTTATTATCTTGTAATACAAGGATGTAAGTTGATATTGTCATGTAGTTTTATAAAATAAAACAATAATTGCATTGTCAAAAGTTGACGTGATATGACATTTAGTTTTTGGGTTGAAAACTGTAAATTTTGTTTGAAGAAAGAAAAAAAGGATGGACAAAGTAATGATATGAAAAAATATAAACGTTAGGGGTGATGTTTTAAGAGTTTTCTATTGGTTGTTTTTTTCTTAACCCTGAAATGTGCTTAACGAAAAAAAAGGAGCCCTTAGTAATTGAGACACCTTTTAGAAGCTTGCGATGTTTTCCTTCAGTTTTCAACAACTGCTACTTTCTTGTCATGGAAAATAGTTAATTTCATTTAATTTTATTACCTACGCTACTCACCCCCCATAATATCTTTACCTATATATAGTGAGTATCTGTATCTGAGTATCTACAACGCTTAACAAAAATTATCTTGTTAAAATACCAAAACGTTATCTTCATCAATATTGACACAAAATTAGGTTGCTACTGTCTGGAATCAACCGCGCAAACACAATATATCGCGCTATCTCAAAAATATAAATTGTATCTCAATGTTTTTAAGAAAAGAAAAAATTGTGTTTCTATAATTTTTGTCTATAAAAACTAAAGTTTTTTTTCAAGTGCTCGTCTGGGTCAAAATTATATCGATTACAATAATTTTTTTCTTGTTGGTTTTATGGCGTTTGCCCAAATAAAATCCCATAAATCATCTAAGATAATGCATTCGATGGATCTCCCACCCAAAATAAAAAAAAAACGATAGACGACAATGGCCGACTACGACGCGTCGTTGTCGAACCGTTGTTGTTGCGTTGCGCCGTTCATATGATTGTCAATATAGCTGCTAGTTGTTAATCAAATATTTATTCTAAAACTTCATTGTAGCGCCATTTGATCAGTATTTGATTAGATTTCCAATTTCGATTAAATAAATAATGAAATTTTCGTATAGGTTTAGTTTATCTAATATAGAAATGCACCCGAAAAGTGCACTATACTTACTCGTATCTATCTTTTGTATTTATCTATCTATATACAACTTATGTAAACTATAGGGAGTTTGAAAGAAAAGGGATGTTTTGTTTATTTAAGGTTAAAACGCAGTGGCATATTTTGACGCCACCAAGTTGGGAACTTGTATTAGAAGATTTATTAAAACAGTATTACAACTGGTTATTGCATTTATAGATATAGACTTTATACTGTTTTTGGATTTCAATTAAAGTTGTTGAAGTAAAATTGTATCTTTTTGTTTGATAGCTTTAATATTTATTTATTTGTTTTACTGATGTGTGTTATCTTAAATGGGGGCAGATAAAGTAAAAATTCAAGAGGTTTTTCGTATCATTATATTCGTTTTTTTTTTTAGTGGCGTTAATGATAAATTAAAAGATTGATTACATTTTGAGATTCAAAAAGATAGGAAATCGTATGGTTTTTGGTACGATAGGGTACTGTGATATTGAGATGATTAAAATTTTGTTAATCTGGAGAACAACAATTGTATCAATCTAACAAAATTACAAAAAAAAAAAATCTCACGTTGGGCGCCATTTATTTGAATTTGATTTTTAGTTCTTTTAATGCTTTTTAGATAAGAAATATTGGTAATTTAAGAAAAACATAGAATAAGGGTGTTCTAAAGAAATATGGTTTGCAGTTTAAGATTAGTTCGTCCTCCAAAATTGATAGAAATTAATAGAAAGACGAGTAAATGACGGTTCAATTTCTTGTTTATGTGTCGTATTACTCGAATTCTCGACTAAGAAAAATTCTACACTCAAAAATTGTGTTTAAGAAACTGTAGGAACGGATTTTGTTCAACTATATAATTTAAAGAACTCTTAGAACTCAGATCTAAAGGACTCTCGTTGGGCGCCATTTTAATTTTAATTAATTTTTATTGGATGTAGTTACTTTTTGTTTGTAGTTCAGCTTGCGTTAAAACAACTTCTTTAATAAGAATTGTATTTAAATAACATAATTTCTGTGTTCTTTGACTGAGAGTCTCTTGTTGGGCGCCATTTTCGTTTTCATTTAATATCTTTTAGATTTAAGTTTCTGTTTTATAATTAGACACTTTATTTAAATAACTGCAATATTAACGAGGAGACAAATTTCATTCGTAATTCGTTTTGCGGATTACCGAAAAGATTACCGTATGATCTTATGTTAAGCTCAAGAATACAAAAATTGTGTTAATTTTAGAAAAATATAGAATCGTAATTCACTGTGTAGGTAAAAAGAAAATGCATAAGTAACATAATTCTATATAGCCTTCCTTCCATCATCATTATTTTAATTGTTATTCTATTGAAAGAACCACAACGAAAATATAAAAATTTTTCCCCACTTGCAAAACAAAATTTTCTCTTTAATGGATGCACATTTTAATTATTCAAAGATGGCGCTTGATTCACTCAAAAATAAATTTATGCGCCACCCCTTTCGTACTATATACGAATATATGTTATGTAGTATAGTAGAGCACAAAACATCATCAGTGAGTGTATACGATGCATTATAAGTTGAAATAAATACAAGACGTAAAAAAAGAAAAAACACGGAATTAATGAATTCCAAGCTAAAAGAGTTCAACCCACAATCATCGTCGCACCGCACCGTGTCACGTCGTCGTAGCCGTAGCCGTCGTCGTCATCGTCATCGTTCGTCAGAAATGCAAGCAATATATACAAAACATGATGGTTAGCTACATGAGTATACATATGTATATATACAAAACCCCACCTTCCTCTTCCTTCCTGCATTCCTGACTTGCCATAGCTTGGTTATTGGTGCTGACTTTCATCCATTTGCCAGTCTAAAGTATCTCAAAACGCAAAGCTCGACCGCATGTTGTATAATCTCTCTGGAAAAGTCTGAACTGAACCTTATATTATTTCTGATGATGATGGTGGAGCAGCCCAACCGCGAGCAACACAGCACAGCACAGCACATGCATTGCAAATGTTATTCCATTCCAATTCCACATTGGGTTCTCTGTTTTGCACATAATTAATTACTGTCACGCCTTTTTATTCGTCCGTCGTTATCTAGAGAATTTGAAAACAATCATCTCAAGTGTTTGTCATGCCATGTGCCCCCAAGGCAATCCTATTATAAACGAAACGGCGGCGCAGCGCTGCAAATATATATAGAGTAGCCATCATCGAGCAGCGCAAGTAGCGAAGGCTATAAAAGTTAAACTGGGGTGAATATAGCTACCTAAACCTAACCTAATGATGGTGTAACCTGCATAGGTAGTATAGGTTCCCAAAATGCTTAATACCCCACCTTTCCTGCCCGATCGATGTAAAGGGTTAGTCCCCATCTCAGAGAATTTGCAAGTCTTTAAAATATACTTAGCCGATACATTGCATCGTGTTTCTTGGTTTTCCATATCTTGTGCCCTTTTATAACCGTGTTGTCGTAGTCGTCGTCATCGTCGTGCAGCACACAAAACACAAGGACCCACCTTTCTTTCAACCTCTTTTGCTTTTGAAAAAAAGCAAAAACTATGAACTTTTAAAAGTGGGGAGAAAATATACCTTAATTTACATGACCTAAACCAACTTAAACTATATATGTAGCATGGAGGGGTAGATCCCTGAATTCAATGGCTGATTCGCTAGACTGACCGGGATCATACATATTTATCATCATCAACAACATCACAGTCTCGCCGAATGTTAAGTCATACCTTTAGTATGGAATGGAGACTTTATTTCAATGGCTGCGGTCGGACTGCACAGGTGTAGTTGAGACTTGAGACTATAAATGCTTGCTTGCCTACCTATACTCTAATTGTGACTAAGAACCGTCAAAATCTGAAAAATAAGGGTCACACAAGAAGTCGAGATAAGGTTGGTTGGTTTTAATGGTAATTTTTGGTCAGATGTACAGTTAATTTTTTCATTGTCAGGGATTATTCCAAGATAACGCCACATGGTTCGTGTATTTAAAGTTCACTCTATGAAAATAAATGTACATTAACATAACAAAACTGCTAAGGTACTTAATAAAAAACTAAAAATAGGATAATAAACTTTTAGGGAGAAGCTATGATAATAACAATAAACCGAAGTAACCATGAACTTGAACCATTTAAAAGCGAATTGAAGAGGGTTTTAAGATGAACTAATGATGAAGGCATACACTAAATACATATTTGGGATATTCGTTAAACAAAAACATGTGGAATATCTAGAATATTCTCAATGAGAAGCTAAAAAATACATAAGTGGGATATTCGCTAAACAAAAGCATTTGAAATATTCAAAATATTTTAGATTTTAATCGAATATCCCATCTTGATGAGAAACTAAAAACTTACTATGCTACAAATTCTAAGTTTTTATTAGCGACCATTACACCCATACGAAGCTATTGACCTTCTAAGAGGCTTTTCAAAATGTTGGAATTGGATAGGGTTTTAAGATCAATTAAAGATGCAGGTATACACCAAATATAAATATGGGATATTCGTTAAACGAAAATATGTTAAATATCTGGAATATTTAAAATTTTAATCGAATATCACAACACATGAATTAAGAAGCTAAGAAATACATAATGTGGGATTTTCACTTAACTAAAGGATGTGAAATATAAAAAATATTTTAAATTTTAATCGAAAATCCCATCTTGATGAGAAACTATACAAAACTACTATGCTTACAAATACTATGTTTTTACAAGCGACCATTATACCCATATAGCTATTGACCTTCTAAGAGACTTCTCAAACATTTTGAAAGATGCATTTTCTTCGAAAATCCCACATTTTATTTATTTAAGATTTTTTCGATTTCGTCCCTATTTAAAAATTTTACAGATTGACCTTTTATTAATTTTAAATACCAATTATTCAGATTTATTTTGAATGTCTCAAAAATAATACACAAAACTATTTTTTCTATGACCACCACATTACTTTTCTTACATAGCAAGCAAATCTATTACATACTAATTATAGAGGCAAGTTTACTGATGATAACTTAAAAGACTTTTAAATAGTTTTCTTGCGAATATCCCACAAATTTACTTAAGGTGGCGCTACAGTCCTGTGTGAACTAGGGTCTATATGACACATGTGAATTGAAAATTAAAAGAAAATCTAATGCCGAATTTTGATTGAGATATAATTGAATTTTTGTGAACTTTTATCGAATATCCCACGTTTATAAGTTATAACATCTACCACCTTGCACAGTTTCAAACAACCTCTTAAATAATACAAACAAATTGGTCTCAAATTACTAATACTAACGAATAGTTAATATATATTGAATAAATATTTAAAAAGTAATTATTTCGTCGAATATCCTACAAAAATAAACTAGATTCAAAGCTTTGATATATTTGAAAAATCACGTAAAAACCTTTTAAACTTCTTACTTCTTAACTTTTTCTTAAAATTGAAATCAAAACAAGCTTTTTTAAGTCAAAAGATTGAAAAGCCTTTAAAAGTAGAAATTTTGAAGCCCTTCTTTTTCGTTGACAAAAATGTTTACGAATATCCCACTTAAGGGGTAATAGCACCCCAGAACCCGTGATAAGTCCTTTAAAGATAAAAAAATGTATCCATAATTTGATTGTACACAAAAAAGTTTTCGAATATCCCTTATAAGGGTACTATCACCTCAGAACCCTTCTTATGTCCTGAAGAGATGAAAAATGTATTCTTAATTTTTTCGTACCTATACAAATATGTTTTCGAATATCCCACATGGGGGTAGTAACAGTTCAGAACCCTTTTTATTACCTCAAGTGATGAAAAATGGGTTCTCAACTTTTTCTTAAAATTGAAATCAAAATCAAAACAAGCTTTTTAAGTCAAAAGATTGAAAATCCTTTAAACTTTGAAATTTTTTCAACCTATTTCTAAAAATCGTAAAATTTTGAAGTCCTACTTTTTCGTTCACAAAAATGTTTACGAATATCCCATATGGGGGTAGTAACAGCTCAGAACACTTTTTTATTTCCTCAAGTGATGGAAAATGGCATCTTATTTTTTTCTTAAAATTGAAATCAAAATAAAAACAAGCTTTTAAAGCCAAAATATTGAAAAGTGGAAATTTTGGTATGTTTGTGCACAAGTTTTAGAAGAAATTTAACATTAAAGACTTTTTGTTAAGTATTTATCTCACAAGTAAAATATCTTATTCACGAAATATTAAATTCTTAAGATCTCATCCATGTTGAAAAGAAAAATACGAAAACAAAACATCACATAACCATTAAAAAATACCATTATCAGAACCTTTTATTCCTATAAAGCTACCTTAAACCCTTACAATCTCTATAGGTCTATGATAATGATAAGGGCTAAGCATAATATTGACAGGTGAAAGAATCGAATATTTGATATATAAGAAAACCTTTTTCATCATAAATTTTATAGAATAGGAATACGTATCTTGAATATTCCTAATATGGCAAAGATTACTTCATCTATTATATCTTCATGGGTTGAAAATCATCAAGATGGAAAAAAGGCATCAGATCTATAACAAAGGGTATAAGGTATACCTTTTAAATCTCTCGTACTTTATGGCTTTAATTTTTCGACAAATTCAACGCCCTCCAGTCTTCTACATATGCATCAGACTTGACCGACCGGCTGGCCAGTTGGGGTAATAATATTATATCAGCTTTTTACATGATTTTGGGTAACACCCAATCTATAAGGCACATTTAATTAACCGCACAAAATGTTACACCTCCACTCCCTAGGTAGCAATGCTTGATGGTGTACCTATACCTAGGCAGAGGTGGATGCATAATCATCATCATCATCATAGAAGACTAAAGTGCGGGTACGTCTGTACCTTCCTCCCAAAATGAACGACAATTTCATCGGTCACAACATGATGACCCAATATAGACAAGATGCATGCCCTGAAAATGCAGCAACATACACAATATTGCTAAATGCATTTTCGCAGCTATATCTAGGTAAGTATCCTCTACTAAGGCTTTCATTTGGGGAGCGCATGTTTTGAGCACCTTTGCCCATAGGTATATGAATTTTGCTGCTGTTTTTGGAATACTTAGGCCTATAGCAAAGGTACATGATATAAACTCGTATATGTTCTCTCCTGCTGTTGCTGGATTTCGTGGTCGTCTCAACAATTTTCAGTTGGCTAAACTCATGTTAGGATATATTTAATATGTAAAGCCATTTTCCTAGAATGAATGTCCTTCTAGAATGTCCTGCCTGCAGACTCTACAATACACCTTCTTAGGCGCAAAACCCAAAACATGCATACAACATCTTGTTGCAGGTTGTTTTTGTTCAAAACCGAATTCAAGAAGGTGCATCAAGGAGGGGGAGATGTAGATGGGAAATGAGTGGTTCTTCACTCCTTCAAGATAAAACACCTATGTTTCATTTGGTGAATTGTGTATCCTGCGGAACACCTCTGACATGAAAAGCAAGTCTATAAGGAGTCTCGTATATGTTATATTATGTAGGAGAAGCTACACAAAGCAAGCATACAGAAATGGAAGCTTGTACTTTTTAGTTAACTATATACCTCCGACGCCACCACCGCCGTCGTCGTCGTCGTCGTCCTCGTCAGCGCCACAACTTCTATTGTTAGTCCTTAGATAAAGGTATATGCCTATACCATGTTTTGTGTTTCTCTAGAATTATATATGTACCAAACAATGAGAATAGGTAAGGTTTACGAGTACCTGAACAATATGTTGTTTTAGATTTAGTGTTTTCTTACACCCTGCGGCCAGAAAGTCTAAAGTCATTCAACCCCCTCTCTCTATGATTTCTTCGAATAACATACCTTTCATATATATAGAATCCTTCCTCTTAAGTAAAATCATTATTTCCATCAGGACATGGCAAACATGAAGCACGCACAAAATTATATGCCCACACACAAATTGAATCCTCGACAATTTGTTACAGGTACCTATAACTACCTTAAGCGTAGATAGGTATACCTAGGTAGGCTAAAAGACGCTCTCTATACACCTATGTATACGATAGCTTTTGGTCAAAACCAATCAATAAATTACCAGAAACCACTTTCAGGTCCTTCTCTCGATCTATGCTTTTCAGTGTACTATATTGGATGCTGCTACTCCTGATGCTTTCTCTTACCATTTATAGCTTTTCTGATCCTGATATGTCTGGGGTGGTTCGATGGTTGCTCCTTGTGAAATTACATTTTGAATAATTTCAATCTGAATATTGTATGCTGATGCACAATGCACTCAGTATACACATACTATGTCCTGTATTGTAGGTAGGTATTCCTGGGACAGGATAAATATTGCAAAAGCTTCCCAATTATCAGGATACACAGGATAGGTATACTGTGTATCTACCTTTCTATAGATATTCTGTGATTTCTGTTTTGTCATTTCTTTTTTTCTTCTTTCATTTTGTTGCCTGTCCCTCTGTCATATGTTGTTTGTATGCCTTCATATATTTATATCGATACATATTTGTGTATTGGAGTCCTTTATATTTTTGCCATCATATGTGAGTTGAGTATGGAGATATTTTATCAGTAGCCAAACAGGCGGCGGGCAATGGTTGAAATTCAATTGGAAAATAGCGAAAATGTCTATATATGTCCTATCGTCCTTTTCACAGGACTTACGCACACAAATCTATTGAAAGGTATACGAACGTGGGTATGTGTTCAAAGTTCATATAAATACATCATGGTGTGGAAAACGTGTTAACGCATATATTTTAGATTGAACTGATGACTATGACGACAATAATGGCAAAAAGGAAGGACTTTCGAAATAGAGTAACGAAAAAAAAACTCCTATGGAAATCCTTTACCTATCCCTTGTAACATTTTAGAGGTAGATTGGTGCATACATATTATATTTTGGTTTACGAAAAGGGGTGATATTTTATGAACGAAACAGTTCGAAATTTGTTTATTGTCATCCATCATCTAAGGAACACTCTTGCATTAAATATTCATCATCAAACACTCTATAAACGCTATATTTGACATTAAATATTTGTTTAAGAATTTTAGAATAGTTGCAATGTGCAGCTGACAGTAGAAAATTATTATGCATGAGTTATCGGGAAAATAACAAATTGACTCGGGTTTTAATACTAAATACTTTAAGAGAGTAAGAAAAACCTGTGTAATCTCCACTTTTAAAATATTTAAGATGAAGTACGAAAACTGCTTGAGGACCCACAACTTTGCAAGGACTGATACTTTATTATGAACTAATCAGATAATAACCCTATTTCCTTTTTAATTGTTTTAGCTTTAATGTCTCCTAATTTTAATTTTTTTGTCAAATTAAAGTGTTGTTGAATATTTGTACCCTATAAATGGTGGTTAAATTTTAGAGGCCGATGTTCAATGTGAACCACATCTAAACGTCAAGTTTCTTTCTGCAGTTTATTAAACAATGACCAATTTTATACTAATTCAATTTGAACCATTGAAAGATACAAATTCGAGTAACACGTTAAAGTTATTTGGGGTTATTTTAAAAATTAGCGTTCAAATCAAAATGCATACCGTATACTTCGTGATTTAACAGTCAAAATGAGCGTAAAATCGTACATACATTTGACCCAACCAGGGGTCTGAAGGAGTGCATGCTCGTTCAGCTCATACTGAAGTAAACATTGTTGCTATTCGCGATAGTGTGGTTGAAGATCCGTCCATATCAATTCCTCGTCGTGTCTAACAAGCTCATCTCACGATCGTCGTTGATGAACATTTTGCAGAAAGAGTTGCTATAACACGCTTAAAAAGTGCAATTGATTCCTTAAGAATTTAAGCCTCTTGACCAGCGTTATCAGTGCTCAAAATGGTGTCAAGAAATGGAAACAGTGGACGATCAATTTTTAAAGTTAACCATCTTCAGATATAGGGTAGTGGATTCGTCTAGAATTTCCTCATTTGGGTGAATGATATTCCAAGAGTGATTGTCAAAAAACCAATGCACCTACAAAGATTGACTATTTGGTGCGGTTTTTCGGCCCTCGGCATTATCAAGCTGTACATTTTGAAAAAAGGGGGTTGGTTAGAAAGTTACTATGAATTGTGTTCGTTATCGTGAGATGATAACGAACTTTTTATGGCCCGAATCGAAAGATTTAGATGTGGACGATATGTGATTTTAACAGGACGGTGTCATTTACCACAAAACTCACGAAACAATGGCCGTGTTGTCTTACGTGATGGCGATTTAAATTGGCCGACAAGACCATGTGACTTGAACCCGTTGAACTTCTTTCTCAACACTCCAAGAGCTCAAGGATGAAAAAATTCAACACATTAAAGGCATAGAACGTCAATTATGCCTCAGCTTCATCGAAAATATTTAGTAATACCCGTGGCATGATGATTAGTGCGGTGGACTATGTCATGCTAGAGGTCTTGAGGTCGATTCCAGTCTATGCCATCTAAAGTTTTTTCACGGGTACTGACGAACTCGCCAAGATTAATTCTTGTCATGAAAAGTACTTCTTCAAATTTGTCGTTTGATTTCGGCTTAAAGCTGTAGGTCCCCTCTATTCCTGATAACAGTATTTGCACACAGGAATGGTTGAGAGTTGAAATTCTCTTAGTTATTCTTGTCATGAAAAGTGCTTCCACGAATTTGCCGTTCCGGTTAAAAGCTGTAGGTCCCCTGCATCCCTGACAACAGTACTCGCACACAGGAATGGTTAAGAGCTGTTAGTCACTACGCCTTAGTTCAAAATGTATTTATTTTTAGATAGAGATGTGCCGCCGAGGTTTCGGAGGCCGATAGTTTGTTCTACATAATTGAATCATACCACTATTTCCATTATGAAAAGAAATCTCACTTATTTCTCAAATATTTTGTGTTCTATTAAAATCAACATCGGCCCTAAAAATTGAACCACCCTTAACTATTGCACTTATCGGTTTCTTATGTTTTTATGTTGTTTTTTTTTCAACAATTTTACTTTATTCTTAGAAAATAATGAAAAAACTTACTGAAAACCGAGTTAAACCTTCAAAATCTAAAACTGTAAGTCTTCTAGGAGATTTTTCATAATTCAGGAAGAATAAAATGTATTAATGAGTTATTAAAATAACCTTATTATTGTTTGATCTACCTTAGCTCTAAAATAAACTTGTCCTCACGATAAATTTTCTAGATAAATTAGAACAATTCGCAAACTAAATATCAAAATCCTAATGCAAACACCTTCAATATAGGTAAGCCTATAAACTCTATAAAAATAGATTGGTAGGTGTACATAGACTTTTTCTTTCACCTAGAAACCCACATCTTTGTGTATCAAAAATCTACTTATAACCTCACTTTATTATAAAACTTATATCAATACAAAACAAAAGTAGGAGGTGTGTACAATTCAAGTATACTTAATTTTCCTTCCACCAATGAGATCACTATTTACCCATTACACTATTTTAACCAACCAAACTAAACAAAGTAAATGAAAAACAAGTGCAAACTAAATAAAAATCTACCCTGTCTGAGTAACAAAAACAAAAAATCAAAAACACGACTCTACGACGACGACAACGACAAAATACCGACGACAAAAAACAAGAACTAAACTAACCTTAAATTTAGTTCGCGAACAACCATTTCAGTCTGGCCCAGATACAATATCTATACAAAAAATAAAAAAGATCTTATCTTGCACAATTTTTAAACATGGCTCCTTTCATTACGCCATATAAAGTATGTTCGTATAATTCGTATACCTACCCCCACCATTATATTATACCTCAAAAACGACCATCTTATAAAAGTACACTACACTTATTCGCATTTTATTATTAAAAACTTATACATCTTTACATAATATACTTATGTACATACGGTATAGAATATATGTATAGTGTAATCTCTCGTATTTTATCGCAAAGTTATTTTGTTCTTATACTCGTATCTTGAACTCCCTCTCTTACTCTTGGGTAAATTTGTTTCTACCTCTATACCCATTTTGGTTATAAAACTTTATTTTGATTCGTAGAAAAGTTTAAGATAGATAAGATGAAAATAATCACTAATTTGCTGTTTTTCCCATATTTTTTCTTTAATGGTAGTCTTATAGACACTTATAATTATGTATGTTGTGGTTTAGATACGGGAAAACAATAAAAAGATACAAAATGTATCTTTAAATTATAATCGCGTATCTTTTTAAGTGAATTTCAATTTTTAATAACTATGGTTGAGTGCAAAATTTATTTTTATGCATAAACACAATGATAGTGAAAAAAATCTAATTAAAAATGTGTCTTTTTAATTAGTTTATACAGAAGCTTCAATTTGTTGTCTTTTCATTTTTATTTAAATAAGAAAAATTATTATCTTTTAATGAATCTTATGGTTTAAAGTACTTATTCATACTTTCTTTAAAACAAAGGTATTGTGACTAAAGTCGGAAATATCTCTTAAGCTTAAATATCAAGAACATCAGATAACAAACCTATATAAGCTCTTGGGCAAATTTGTGTTGTATCTTTATGCGAAAAAAAGTATCTTTTAACCGAATTTCAATTTAAATTGTTTCATATAAGAAACAACTTTTTACTTACTAACATAATCCATACTTCGAAACCATGTACAGCCTTTAAAAAACGAGCTTAATCTACATATAAGTAGATATACCTATACTATAACTCAACCTATACTTTGTAGTTCATCCTTTTCGAATTTGTAGATATAGCCGTTTATGGAAATCCAAAGGATCAAACTAAACGTGTATCTCTATATAATAAGCTTAACATTCAAATTTCAAAGTCATTTAACAAGCAGCAGGGGGGTGGAGGGTGTTGTTAGGTTCGAGACACTATACTGACTTCTTATATATGCTCTCTTAACCGGATATCCTATGATATGACCAAAAATTGTCCCTTATTTCCAGAGATACATCTATTCAATCTTTGTTTTTTTTTTCCATATACATTTTTGTTTAAAAACATCCCTTCAAACCATGCAGGACATCCTTTTATAGGATTTAGTGATGTTATTACAAGGGTAAATACCATATAAGAAAACTTTCGACGATTTGTGTTTTGAATGTCAAAGATATCCGGTAAACAAATATTTTTGAATACACCAAAAAAAAAAACTATACAATATCTGCATACCTAAAGGTCGACCAATTTCAGTGAGGGAGGGTGGGAGAGTGGGGGGTTTGAGGGGTGAAATTGTTGGTCTTATCTATAATTCTCGTTGTTCACCTCTATAATATACGTAAACGTAACTACCTACGCACAAAAGTTGGTATAATATTGTGTATCCAAAAAGTTGTCCAATGCATTTTTATCGTATTTATTTTAAATTTCCTGGATTGTCCTTTTTTGAGCTTGTTGTTGTTGTTTGTGTGTTTTTTATGTATTTTTGAAAATTGGGAAAGAGAAATTGGTACTTTTAGAGATAAGAAATCTTAATGGGATTTTCTAATGGTCAATCGGCAATTTTGGATTTAAATTCGATTCGAAGCAAGCCAAATGGACTTCGGTCGAAAGATAATGAGTTTTTCGTTCTTCTCTCACTTGAATTGTCCTTATTTTTTAAATCCAAACGGGGGGAGGGGAGAGGTGGGTTAAAATGGAAGAAGAGAAGAATGTAATATTAACTGTTTTTTCTTCTGTTTTTTGATGAACCATTTAAATATAAATGTGTATATCCTGGTGGACCCAAGAAAAATAAGAAGAAGAAGATGAGGACGATTACCTGATTGAAGTGCGATAAACCTTGAAAGTTTTTTTTTCTCTCCTCCCATTTATTGGAAATGCATTTAGATAAAGGAAAAGAAAGACTCCTTAGGTTTTAACTTTTCTTTTATTTTGTATATACACAGTGTTTATACACTTTGTGTCTAATGTAAGGCATCAGGGTATACAATCCACACCCAATTTCTCTGTTAAACATCTAGACATTGATGAATTGCAGATTAAGTCGAAAATCACTCATGCCCCGCAGGACGCGTGTGCTTCATGGTGTAAGGATACTATATCCGAAGTAATGGAATAACACAAAAGGATATTTTTGCTATAAGGTATAAGATGCGATGGAATGAAAAACCTTCGTTCCATTTCATTTACACAAAGTTAATACCTTTATGTATGTTAAGGATATAGTAGATCCTTAAATGCGGTCCTTTTAGTTACGCATACGATTTCTGTTTCTATTTTTGCTAGCGATCAAGATGAAGCAATTTTGTTTTTGTGTTTTCGTTCTTCATTTAAAGGAATCTCAATTGCAAAGAAGAATTTCTTTATTTTCATTATCAGGATAACTTGATGCTCTTATATCGATTGTATTTTATTTTTTGGTATATGCGGGGTGAATTTTTAATGAAAATTACCAAAAAAAAGGGATTTGATTTATTACCATGTCTTTTGTGAATCGCTAGAAGTAGTTAAGTTAATGTTACGAAGATTTCAATTCGATGAAGTGAAAATTGTATAAAGGAGAATTATTTTAATATATGGATACGCGATAATGAAAAAAAAAGAAGGAAAGAAAGGGACTTGGTTAAGTTGAAAGCATTTTGTAATTTGATCTATTCGAAGGACATTTATCAAATATTTGAAACGTCTTTAGTGCAACACGCAGAAGCTTCTGATAAAATTAAAATGATTATTTTGTATGCCTTTGAATTCAATGAATTTTGTCTTCTGTCGGAAAAATGGTGACAATATTTGCTAACGACTCGAGTTCTCACAGCACATTCAATTATGAAATTGTACGAAATGATACCACTGAGGCATTTGTTTCACTTAAATCAGAATTTAGTTGATCACACGAAGTAAATAAATATTGATACTTCTACAGAAAAAAACCTAACTTTTCCTTCTATTTCGAAAATCACGCTTTAAAAAAATAAAAATGTTTTTAATGAAACAAATCATTAAATTCAAGACAATAATTCATAGATTCAACAAAATTCTTTATAAATCACTTTCAACTCCAATTCAGAAGTTCTTTTTTTTATTTGTAACTTTAAAGGATTTTTTAAGTAAGATATTATCACATTTTTAAATTTGTACTTCTACTTACCGTTAAATGCTGAAACAGCCACGCTCTTAAAATATTTGTTGCTACTTTTGGGAAAATGCCACGTTTCTTTTGGTTCTTTTTACCATTCGCATCGTCATCCTCTTCGCCCGTACCCTCGCCGCTACCTATACTAGCATTGCTGGTATCACCTGAAAATGCAAGAGTTGAAAAACAAAATTCAAATTAAACACACTTATTTAAGGTGACAGAGTATTTTTCTTTTCTTTAAACAAACATACAAACACACATACAAATTCACCCTTAAACATACATCCGTTTTATTTTTCATGAATGGAATTCATTCAACAAAAAACAAAAAAAATATTGAGTACACATCCTGATAGTCATTTTCCACTTGAAATCACATCGGATTCTTATTAAAATATTAACTTTTCCTTCTATATCATTACTCCTCCAAAGCACACATATCAGCTACTGTTCGAGAGCATACAACACAAGAACCCAAAAACTCAACCCAAAACCCAAAGTGATAAAATAGAACCAGTGGGCTTTTTGGGTTTACCCAATGAATGGCATTTATCTATCCTTTATTATCGCAGCAGCCTAGCAAATATTTACCCATCCCACCGACAGCACCGGAATATGCGGTAGGGTTTGGATAATAACTCTGTCGCCTATTGCTCTGGAATAGTTTCACATTCTTTATACCGAAAATAAATTCAAGCCTCAAGAAGATCCCAGCACGAAAGAATAAAAGAAAAAACAACAAACTATACAAACAAAGTTCAAGGGATTCAGCCATCAGGCATACTCTACTCATATACTTCTTTGATTAGCCTCGGAGTTGTATTCTGATAGTCTTGGGTTTTGAAGGAGGTTGTCCTGAATGGGACCATAGTCGCACTCGTGTTTGCCTAATTAGTTAACCCAAAGCAAACTCTTTTGTCGTCTTCTGCGTCGGGCATGTCAAAGATGGTATGGCACCTACAATCTATGTATACAACAGAGGTAGGCCCTAATGTTTGCCTGATGCTTGTGCGTGTTTCGAACATCAATCTTATGCTGGTTTCGGATGAGCACCACTTGAGAGATCTTTTGAAAAGTGTGGTCTTTCTTAAATGAACTATTTATTTTCTTCCACGCAACTCACATTCGGTATTCTAGTCGAGAGTTATTTATTTATTTATTTCCCTCTCTTGCACAACTATTCGCCGCACAATTTTTGGGGGGCATTTTTTGTGTTGTTTCGTTTTTTAAATTTAAATAATTAACTTACGAAAAGAAAACTTAACTGTGATAGAATAAAATTCAATGAGCTTCTCACTAATTTTTCTTTTATTGAAGTTTTCACCTCACGAACCACGAACACCGCAGGCGCCCGTCCGTGCAATTAACATTCCCCTTTCTTTCTTTCTGTCTGAAATTTAACAGGTGGAATTTATAAAACAACTGTATAACCTTAGGCTTTTCTATACTCAATAAACATTTTTTCTTTAAAACACATAAAACAAATTGTAAAGGTTAAGTTGCATTTCGAGCATATATGTTGGTAATTTAGGGAAAAAGATGCATTATTCCATCATAGTCATCATCATCTGCATGTTCATTCATTAGTAAGTTGAATTTGAATCCCTTATATGGCTAGACGCATCTTGATTGATCACCAACGATTAATTGAGCGTTTGCATAATTAACTCATTTTATTTGGTTCCATGAATATTTTCATTTCGTTTATTTGTTTTTATCTTCTTCTTTTGCAGGTCAAATAACATGGAAAGGGAAATTTATTCAATTTAGATTTCTTTTTTTTTGTTTAAATTACTTTTAGTGAGGGTACAAAACTTTATTGAAATCAGTACATGAAGAAAAATCATTGCTTACAAAATTAATCGAGCATAATGATTTAGGATTTAATTCATATTAACAAAGAAGAAACTTGCTTTGGAGGTAAATTTTATAATGTTGAAAACGGTTTACATTTAAATTTTATATTTTCTTTTAATAGGAAACTTAATTTTAGAAGTAAATGTGTTTAAAAAATATTGAAATGGTAATTTTTAACATTAGTTAAGTTAATGTATGAAAAAAAAATTACTTTTTATGATAAAACCACATGAGAAAGTTTTTAAACACAAAGTTTTTTCAACTAATTGAAGTCTTAGCATTTAAGGGGAATGTCAAGATTCGTATGCAATAGTTCGATAAAGTGTGAATTTTGTTTTCGAAAAGTTAGAACACTTCTTCGAACTAGCCTAAAAACACAATTTACCTTTTTCAATTGAAATTTTTTCCAAATATTGTCTCATTTTATTTAAACTAACTTAGACCAACAGAAAATCAAGTTGAATAATAAAATTGAAAATTTCGCTTTGTTTTTTTTTATTTCTTATAATTCACACTCACTTGGTGAATTACATTTCGTACTGTAAAGACAAAGGTTAAATGAATGAATTTACAAAATCCATATTGAAAACACATCTTAAAGAACTTGAACAAATATTTCTCCCATCAACGTGTTCAACTATTCTTAATATTTCTTCCATGTGAAAAAAGTGAATTTTAATAAATTCTTCTCCATTTCAAGAGATTAATTAAAAACTAGGCAAACAAGTTTTATATAATTAAACTGGCAATTTTTAGAAATATCTTCTCATTCTCAGTCCTTTTGCACTTAATAAACTGTCGTCTCGAACCATTTTAGATGTACTTTTACTAATTTAAAACTCTTTTTGTATTTGTCTCGACTTAATTATTATGTCCACTTACGAGATTTCAATTAAGTAACTTAAGTTATTGATTTTTATTAAATTCCTTTAGATCTAAAACCTGATTGGAATATTGAAATAAAATTCAATATCCCTTGATAGGAATATCTTCTGGACACTTCCTCCTGCCACAAGGTGCGAAAAGTCGAAACAGTAAATTTAACTTTTTAAAAGCACATCATAAATTTAATTCAATCATTACCTCCTTTAATATAATATGTAAGTCGTCGTTGCGTTGGTTGGTAGGTTGGTAAGCCTTCATAATGGCGGTAAAAGCATCCCCAGATACGATATACCTGAACTTACAATACCACCAGGTTTATATTTATAGTTAAGGTTAAGGTATGTAATATACAACTTCTGGAATCCAAATGGTGGTCATAACTTGGGTGATAAATTACCTCTGCTCCACATACTCAATTATCAATTGAAAATCAACTGGTACAACGATTTCCACCTTCTTTGGCATCATCATCATCGTCGTCGTTTTCGTCTTCTTTCTATAAAAATGTATCTCTTGGATATGTGTGTGATGAGGACTCTACTATTCGATCCAGGAGTATCTATATACACTGATGGGCTGCGGTGGTTGGTAATCAATTTTCTCTGGAACACAGTAAGTAAATTAGCAACAGGAAAGTTTTTCCTCGTACTTCTTCTTGTTCTTTGGCTTATTTTAACGAAACTGTCAGACAAACAGACAGACAGTATTTATGCATTACCATTGGCTGACACCAAAATATGCCTATAAAGTTTCAAAACGACTGACAGACGCGACACGACGCAACGATGCAATGGCATATGAACGGACGACGGACGACTGCAATGATGACAAGCGGCATGTATACATATTTCATATAACTTTATGCAGCAGATGATTGGAATGGCGACGATGATGGCGATGATAATTATTATGTAGTACTTGCCGTTTTAGGTCATCATTCCGCGCAGAAATGACGCCAAATGATAAATACATCAGTTTTTCTGTTTCCCTTGGTGATTAGCTTGAATATTATATGAGTATGAGTACAATGGCATTGGGGTATCGAAACTCGATTCGAATTCAAAGCTCAATACTCGATGCTCGAAGTGCACCCGATTCTCAAAAACTGATCAGTCAGAGAGGTTTTTCTGTTTCTTTTTGATGATGATAATGAAAACAGGAAAAAAAAGATCGTGCGCATAAAAATCCTATAAAACCTCATAACTTGTAGCATCTTTAACTCGTAGAGAGCTCTCTTCTTTCCAGATACTCGTACACCAGATACAAGAGACCGAGAGCCATCTGAGAGATACACTAATGCCAACTGCCAGAAAAATGCGCGTAGATACATCAATCCGCCAGATAGTTGTTTGTTGGGTGCAAAATTACAATCCTACGCCTTCTTGATTGGCGCGATGATCGTTAGTGTGATGATGGTGTGAATAATAAAACAAGGCGAGCGCAATAAAATAAAAAGAACAAGAAGAAGAAAACACAAACAACAACAAAAAGTTACTTTAATACTTATATCTATCTTTTAGCTATAGATATAATATAACTGCAAAAGGATGATGGAATTTATATCTTCATTAAAGTTATTTATTGACTTGAAAATTGATTATAAAAGTGTTTATTCAATTTGATTAATGCTATATGCGGCGAACTAACCGATTGCAGTGGCTGATCTTGTAATCGCAGAAACAACTTGAGTTTGACTTGAGAGTTGAGTTTATACTTTTTTACATCAGGCTGGCATATAGTAAGTAGTAGTTGAGAGTAGTCTTCCATATTTTTTTTGTTTATAAGTGAAATTGAAGTTGATATACTTTTGTTTTTGTATCTTTTATTGCTAAAAGGCAGATGCAATTTAAATTTTGATGTTTCATACTTTTTTGTTTATTTTTGCTTTTTGGAACGACTGAACTGGTTTTGATGCTATAGAGTGATCGGTTTCTGTTCGAAAGTTGAAATTAAGGTGTTGATGAAATGGCGGGCAATAAATTTCATCAGCACTTCAGAGAGCACAATTTTTGCCACCCACTCAACACCAGCACCATCATCATCATCATACTAATCGTGTTATTTAAATTAAGACAAGTCTGTATTCATATCCTGATGGGGTTAATCTTAACATGGGTCGTAAATTTAGGGTAAAAAAGATACAAATTGTGTTTGCTTTGATTATATTGAAAGGGAAATAGTCGTTTCACTGATAATTTTGTACTTAATCAATGAGGGAGTTGGGACATAAGTGGGTAAACGAGTACTACTTCCACCTTATGATTTATTTTTTAAGTGAATATAGTAATGAACAGCGTAGCACCCGTGTGTGAGGTTTTGGGTGCAATCCCACCTAAAAGTTTTTCACGGGTACTGCCTCTTGCAAGTGATCGACTTTAAGAGCTTTCTCAAAAAAGTCGTTTGAATTCGGCATAAAACTTTAGGTCTCCTCCATCCATAACATGATTCGCACACAGGAAAGATAGAGAGTTGTACGTTCTACGGACTGTTTCTCTATCTAATTTATTACATTGAATGTATTGGGCAGATATGAAATTAAACAATCTAGAGAAAGAAGGAGAAATGATTGATATTAGAAGGTAGGTTAAAGCAGGAAGTAGAGAGGAGAGACATTTCTTTCAATCATTCCCGACGGATAATTGATATTACATTTAAGTATTTTTAGCCCTTCGGTTTGACCGAAATAAAAGCCTGAAATGTACATTTTTTGAAAAGATTACTTGTTGTAATAGATGTAAGTTGAACAAGATTGGTAATTTTTCGGAATTCTTCTCTTTGAATATTACGAATCTGTTTTTCAGATTTTCTTCAAACTTGGGGGTAGTATTCAAGATTTAGGAAAAACCTAACGTTCCGAAATTGAATTGCTCAGTTTTTCTTCGATTAAAAAGTTTTCAAAATTTTTGTTTATTTTGAATACAACTTCTGAATCCACTCAGGAAGTCTTAAAAGAGAAATCAATATATTGCAACGAAAAGAAAGGTTAGTACTGGTGTTCTCCGTTGGGCAGGGCATGCCGCATAAATGAGGGAAGACGAATCCAACCAATCTTTTGCAGTATATTTTTTGCGAGAAGTGAGCTCGGAAGTTATGGCCAAGAAGTTATTTTTTGAAATTGCTCAATGATAAGTTATTGTACTTTGTTATTGGAAAAGAATTAAACTTCTAATGAAAAACTTGGAAATAACATTGCTATTCAAAACATGACCAATTTTACAAACATTTTATTCATGCTTCATGTTCTAAAAGAAACAATTCTGGAATACATTGCTTAGTAACCCATTAACATAGCCATAACCAAATATTTTTCATGGAGAAAATTGGTTATTTCGGAAGAAAGTAGAACTAAATTTGTCAAAACAAAGACATTCCGCTTTTCCTTTCCCTTGGCTTCAATTTTGATTATAAAATGCTTCAATACATTAACGAAATTACTTAAGTTCTTAAGAAGCCATAAGAATTTTAGCCTTTTTGGGTTCTTTTGGTCAATTGTGGGAAATGTCAGTAAGAAGCCAATAATCAATTAGACAACCTAGGTACTTCTCGATCCTGATCTAAAATGTATTCCTTTTATTTCAAGCTTATTTATTTATTTAAAATCTCAAAAACAATACAAATCACTTAGGGGGAGGTCTCATTCAAAACATATCTATATGTCCCACACCGTTTCACTCATATTTCGCGCCCAATAAAACAAACAATATGCGCGCATCACGTGTTATTCTTGTATTCCATCTCAAAAAATCAAGACCGCACACATGCCGCATATTAAATATTATTCTTTGACTTTGCTATCCATTGTTCAAAAACAAAAAACTGAAATTCTTGAAAACTCCTTGAAAAATCATCTTCAATTGTACCTCAAGCAAACATGTGTTAATAAGATTCGTAAAAATAAACCACAAACAAAAACAAAACCACTTCACTTAATTTTTTCGAGTGCATTATATTTGTTCAAAAAATATGCGAAGACCAAAAAGTACCTCTGTGCTTTGTGATGATGGCAGCTCTGCTTTCTGTCACACATCTCTTGCTGCCATAAACCATTCAAGTTGATCTTTGACTAGAGGTGTGCACACTCGTCCCACTATCATCATCATCATCATCAGCATCACCATCTAGAGATGTGTGAAAAGCACTCCAAGATGTCCTCTTGAGACCATCCTGCCAGTTTTTATTTTTTTGTGTTATTTGTTGGTCCTCCTAAATATATCATACCCCCAACAGGCGCACAAACATTGGGGGCGTTTTAATGAATTCCCGCTTTTCATTTTTTATTGTCAGCTTCTAATTTCCTCCCGCCAATTAATCATGTTTGAGTTGAGTTTGCTGTTTTGTTATGGGTTCGGCGGAACTGCTTGCGCCTCTTGGTGCTTGTGCAGCAGCGTGTGGCATTGTGACATCTTTATAATTCACATTTCAAAAAGGAGAAATTAAATTTCAAAGAGATGAAAAAAAGCAGATATGTGGAATTCCAGAAGTTGTGCTGTGTCCACTCTCTACCGCTATAAGACGCGTCGATAGAGAGTGGCGATGCGATGTGGTAGTGGCAGTGGTAGTTGCAGTGGCTATTATGGGGCCAAGTCACCAACTCAACTGGTTCCGCTTTATAAAGTCGCCATTTGCTATATAGCCATATCACTGATGATGAGTCGGCAGACCGCCGGGGTAGCAGCGGCGCGGTGCGGCAACCGAGAAAGCAAGTGGTGTGCGGTACGACTGTCGATGACAGGAGGAGGATGATTACACATTAATTCTTATCGGTAGTTGCAGCAGTAATAATTTTTCATCAGATCTCCCCGTGGTGCGAGGCAAGTCATTCTCTATAGACCGCGGCAGCGATGCACGGCCGTTGGCGGGAGGACGGGTTCGGCGGCCGCACCGCACCGTATAAATATAAGGTTTATTATAAGTTGCATTTTATACGAAAGTTTACGCCACTTGAGTTTGGCGTAAGTAAACATGTTTAGTTGTTGTGCCTTGCAAATAAATCGCAGCAAATATTTACAAGCGGGTGATTTATGCCATTTAGAGAGCCTTAAGGTGGTTTTGTTGTTTTTATTTCTTATGGTTGTTGCTGCTGCGCTTACATGCTGAATGCTGATATTGTGGTGCTTCTACACCACACCATACCACTCTCCACCGCGATGCAACTCTCTCAAGTGGTTAAGCGAATAAATATTTGAAATTTATTTACAAATTGCTTTGGACTTGAAGTTGTATCTAGACATAGGCATAAGATTGTTATTATACACCATTATTATATAGATGCAGAATAAGAGTTTATAAATTGAGAGGTATATAACGAGGGGGGTTGGTAGATTTTTTCTGTTGTTGTTGTTTAAACGAGAGATTTTGGGTGGGATAATAGGAGGTGGAATTGGAATTTTAATTGTGAATACTAGTGATAGAGACCGTATCAAGATTGTAATATTTTACCTTTTTATAATGTTGGTTCCGTACCTACCAACAAGCTACGTATAGACTAGGTAAAGCCATGTTTTGAATGTAAAATATAAGATAGATAGTTTTTTTTTAGCTAAGGTACAAAAGTTTCTTGAAGATGTTGGTTAATTTTTCGGCTAGAATTTAACCAATCATTACTTTTAGTGGTTAAGTAGGTAACTACCTATAAATGTCACCTAGCCAAGGTTATTAAGGAAAATTTCAACTTTTCTGAAACAGGAACTGTTAAAAACACCGCATTTCGAAACTATTAATGATCAAAATTCTGGTACACTGTATGATTGGCCTCAATTCAGGATGTCTTTATTTTAAAAACACTGTTAATTAAGAATACTTGACACTGTAAACTAAAATACTTTGTCATACAATACTGTATTTCAAAATACAGTATCTTTGAACAACGTTATGTATTTCTAAACTTATTACCAAAAATTCTAATTTCATTATTACGAGCGTACAATATTTTGTAATTACAGTTTTTCGTGATACACAGTATTTTGAATACAGATACACAGGTTAGGTTAAAGTGGTTGTCCAAGAAGGAAACGGGCACACTTAGGCCAGTTTAATGGCCCATTGTGATACCACATGAATCTTGAGGCTTCCTCCTAAACTCAATGGAACCATTTTGAGTCCCTTGCGAAACTTAAGAAGCTAATCATGCTGATATGATTCAGATCATTAGATCGTTAAAGAATACTTCTTCTAGGTGATTCTTGCATTTTCAGAGTAGTACCAAAAATTTCAAACCAGCATTAAATCTTATTAAATGTACATAAGACAGAAATCCTTTAAACTATTATCTAAAGGAAATTTAAATTCCCTAGAAGAATTGTTCAAAGTTTTGGTATTTTATCAGTCCTGTAAAGTTGTACATTTTATATTGTGATTAGACCAATTTCAACAGAATTTAACAAAACAAACAATAAAGATAAAAGATTAGAACGTATCAATGAACTTTGTTTGGATAATGTGTAACATATTTCGAAAAATGTCACAGTATTGAAATCATTAGATGAAGTCACAATGGTATCACCCATAAATGACGGTAACGAAAAGTATAAGGTCACAAATAAGAACAAAGATTCTGATGCTTTTAATAGTATCAAAGAGTTGAAAAAACCCTCAGATTGAACCTAATTAAATTTACATATGACAGAAATTCCTAAACAACAATCTATTAAATTCAATTTTTAGTAAAAGCAAAATAATTGTATTCTTAAGATAAATTTTCTACAGTCTTGTAATTTTATCCGTGTTGTTAAATTGTACCTGATTATTTCCATTTTATCAGAATTTAGACCAATAAGCAGTTAAGAAAGAACAGTTACACAATTAATTTAGCTCACAATACTGAAATAATCAGAGAAGTCACAGTAGTATGTAACTTAAATAACGAGAAAGAATAAGGTGAAGTCACAATGAGAGTAAAGATTCTGATGTTTATAAGTAAAAAATGTTTAAAAAATAATTTGTTGGTATCTTTCTTGCGATTAAAAAATTTGGTAAAATTCAGTTTAACGGATTAAAAAAAAATATAAGCACACAATTTCAATTCACTGCCCTTATAAATAAAAGAAAGTTCATAGTTCACAACAGCTAATAAATAAATAAATCCAAGATTTCTTGAGGGATTTAAGTGTTTAAGATACAAAGATAAAAACTCGACAACTCTCAAAAAAATAGTTTTTAGAGTTAAAAGTATAACAATGGGAACAAGAACTTAACAAATGTGAATACAGTTGATTCTCAAGACATAAATAAAAAATGGTTATTTCTCTTGAAATTAACAATGATTTCAATTAGATGTTTTGTGTTAAGTTTATGGCGAATGTTTTTTGGGATGCACGCAGAATAATCTACATTGACTAACATCTAAGGGGAAGAACAATCAATGGGGAATATTATGCCAACTTATTGGACCAATTCAATGACAATTTGAAAAAAACCGACCTCATTTGGCCAAGAAAAAGTTCTTTTCCACCAAGACAATTCAAGGGTGCACACATGTGCAGGTGCCATGTCAAAAATCCATTAATTGGACTATGAATTGCTCCTTCATCCACCTTCTTCTCCAGATTTGGCTCTGAGCGACTACTTCTTGTTCCCAAACCTGAAGAAATGGATTGGTGGAAAAAGTTTTGACTCCAATGATGAAGTCATCTCACAAAACAAAGGCCTATTTTGAGGACCTCGACAGATTATTTTTTTTTGAATGGATAAAAAATTGGAGAAGCGTTAAACAAAGTGTATAGAGCTCTGTGTTTTATTCCAATAGTCACGGACTTATTGACCCGCCCTCGTACACATAATAACAAAACGTGTGTTTCTTAAGGAAATACATTTTTGTACCCCGCGGTTACAGTCTCAGCAACATAAGCTTTCAATGATATTTTTCATGATCAATTGTCACATTTGAGGCTGTATATCTTCGAATATAGTATTATTGTGTAGTTTTTATTGTCAAATAACAAAATATGACAGCTCTAAAAGTGACTGTTGGTAAAAAAGCTTATTGGAAAGCTTTTTATCTAAACAAAGGCTACCAAACAAACTGTAATTTATAAATTTCATAGACTTGAAAATAGTAAACCTTCAATTTTGAAAATATTTTATACACTTTTACTCAAAATAGCCTCATGAAAATTCAAATTGGTAGATCTTTGCACTATTTAAAAGGTAATCAAGTAAAAAAAGAGTTAAAACCATCTCGTCCCATTTTGAAGCTATATATGGTCATGAATTTTGACTGTGAATTGTGATGTCTGATGATGTTGATGGTATGGACTCCCAAGAAATTATCTACTTCATGAAGCATGTAATAATTGTTGATTCCATGCACACAATATCGCTCTATACTTCAATACATATGATAACTTTATGAAACCCATCAATGCAGAAAGTTCATGGAAACAAATTGAAATTCTTCGAGTGCACTTTCGAAACAAAATACCAAAAATAATTATTTTTCTTTTGTTTTTTTCGCATACAAAATTTTGTATTTTTACTCGAAATCCTGGAATTCATACAAAACCAAAACCAAAACAAAACATTCTTATAGTATGTGAGAGCTCAATGCTATTTTAAAATTATCTTACAAAAACAACTAATAAATTTACGATCTACCAGAAATGTTCTTATTCTTCTTCTTGTTCTTTTTCTACTACTTCTTGAAGATAATTTCACTCCTTGAAGCAATCTCCACCGTCTCGTAGTCGTAGTTGGAGTCATCGTCATCGTCATCATCATTGGGTCTGTCTGGAGAATGCAAACTCCATCAGTCCTGAGAGTAAGATAGGTTATATACAGACACTGCACTGCCTTATCACATCAGAAAAAATAGAAGAAAAAAGTTGGTATAATGAAAATGGGGGCGCTATATGGTATTCATTTTACAAGCCTTCCCAGATACACCATCATTGAGTGCATCAAGCGAGAGGCAGTATGGAGCTGAAGCTGGAGATGGAGCTAAGGCTGGAGCTGGAGCTGAAACAACACCAACAAAAGCCAGAACTTTGTAAAAACAAAAACAAAGCGAATTTTTAAAACAGACAGAAACTGTTTCCCGGGCTTTTCCTCTCTGCTTCGTTTTTCTTCTTTTTTTTAGATGAATTTTTCGCAGGCAATGAAGAATGAAAAACTTACTTCAGAAAAACAACAACAATAACAAAAATGTCGGATAGCCATCATGTATACTGTATGAGTTTATTAAATCGATGTTTAATACAAAATGAAAACAAAGGCTTTGAATTGTTCGCGGCTGGCGTCGTCGAAGTCTCCACACGTCACGCCACACCTCACTCATCCCTCGTCGACCTAAAACATAACAAAGCAGCAGAATTTAAATGAAAATTCTGAGAAAAGCCGAGGGATGTCGATTGCCCCCCGAAGCACCCAACACTACCCACCTCTGTGCAATTATATAGTTTTTATTTTGTTTTGGGGTAAGTTAAGTTTGTATCTCGCTTAAGTATAAAGCTAAAGATACTTTGGAGGGATTAAGGATTTTTGTTTTTATTTTGCACAATGGTATGGCAGTGCTGTGGTGGAATGCAGTGCGCGGCGGGCGCCCATGCAACTTTCAAGAGGGCAACCACCATTCAAGTTGAAAATTATTATGAGCGAATGGATTTTCAAAATTGTATCCCGATGTATCTAAAACTATATTATAGGTATCTATGTATCTTTTTCATCCCATGAGCTTGATGTGGGTCTGTAAAGTGGAATTCCGCAGCGTGATACAAAGGAAGGCATCATCTTATGCGATCATCATCGAACAGTGCATCGTCTTCTCGTCATAGCTCTTCTCATCATCATCATCATCTGCTTCTTCAGCGTTGCTCTGTCCTGATGATGGAGAAGTGGGGGAGAAATTATGGCGCATGGAACTCGCTGGCAATATCGTTTAACTTTTAAGTCTTGAAGTCTTGAACTATTTTGTGCACATTACACTTATTACACCAACAACAACTTTAGGAGAGAAAATCTACGGTTATTAGATGAAAACTATTTTTATTTGCTGGTATCTTCTAAATAGCAAAAAAGTTGTCAATATATAAGATTGTTGTTGTTTTTGTATTGTATATAATATAAGAAGTGCCGCGCGGATGCTGTACACTGTGCATCAGTTAAGTCCAAGAGCGAGGAATCAAAATCACTGAAGCGTGTTGCACTTTTACGTGCCTATATAGTGCCTGATGTACCTACTTTCCCGATGCTATACATAACAATGGTGCAGCATTGATTTTTCGCTAACTATCTACGAGTTTTATAGAAGAAAAAAAAGAAGAAGAAGAATTTTTATTGTATCTTATAGATACCTAAATTCATCTTTCCTATTTCATAAGGAAAAAAGGCTTAATATTCCATATACAATATTATACGTTCAATGTGTGTAGGTATTGTTTTAATGCCGGCAAGTTGCACTTGATTTTTATTTTGTTTAATTTTATTTTTCATAACTAAAGGAATGCTCGTTTTCGCCTTTCTCTAGCCAAGTGGATAATTGAGTTGAAAACGTGATTTTAAGTTTTTTTTTTTTTTAAACTGCACTCAGTCTTTCTCTCGCTGTTTAGTGTCTAAGTTTTTTTTTTTTTTTTTTTTTTGTTCTTTGCCTTATGGCCTGGCAAAGTTAATTTTATATTTAATAGGTTTGTAAGCAGGCGTGTTATTATGACAATCATACACAATTACACGTAACGGAACTTTCAACTCTTTAAAAAAAATGCAAAAAAAAAACTTGAGTCTTGTGAAATATTAGAATTAATAACGTTTGTGACTTTTGAATTATTATTTTTATAATAATTGAGCAGTGCTGTCTTCTATGGTACATTTGTAGTGTTTGTAAGAGAATACTACACAATAGGAGAGGGTGGCTACATTGGTATGGTTCAATTATGTATGGAAACAAATATTTGCATTCATCCATCCGATGGTCCAAATTTACAAAAACACTGAGGCATTATTAGGTACATATCTATGGCGTAAATGTACCAACTAATCTTAGCCTTTAGCTCTTGAGTTGTTACTGCCTTATCGACGTACATTTTTTCTTTCAAATACATCATCCAGTAAAAAGACATATTGACAGACACAGAGTTCTTTATCATCTCGAGATAGCAAACACCATTTACAGCAACTGCCAGACCCCCTTCATTTTCAAAAAAATACGGTCCGGTGATCCCGCCAATGCTTTGTGGGTGCATTGGTATTTGGACAATCACTTATGGATTATGATTTGCCCAAATGCGGCAATTCTGCTTATTTAAGAATTCACTGAGGCAAAAACGACCTGATGATGATTTTCGTTGAAAATTGAAATCGTCAAGAGGCTTTAATTCTTGATTCAATAGCACCTTGTGAGCGTGTAAATGCAAGTTTTTATGCATTTTCTTCACAGAAGAGCGTAAGAGGTGTAATTTTTGGGCATGATGACGAGTTTAGGTGGACGGTTCGTCAATCACACTTTCAAAAAAATCAGCAATATTTTCTGCAGTACAAGCTGTAGAAACATGCGCTGGTGTTTTCACATCTCCCACTAAAAACCTGGTTTGCTCAAATGTTTGGACGGTTCTTCCAATTGTATTTTTCGATGGTTCAAATTAAAAAAGTCTGAAATTGAGAACTATCAAATGCAACGCAGAAAAAAGCTCGACTTTTAGGCTTGCCTTACATTCAACATCGGCCCTTAAAATGGAACTACCCTTTATATCTCTTAATACCATTGACATTGATTAAAACTGTGTGGACTTAGAAAATCGTTGAAGTTTTCAATTTAAGTTATTGGAAAAAGTACAATTTCAATCAATTATAATATTACGAATACGCCGTGGTGTACCTCATCAAATATGCATTTTCACAATGCGACGCTCTAAATTCATCAAAAATACCTGCTTCATTGTATTTAAGATGTAGGTGTTTATAGGTATAAGTCCCAAAATGGCAAATCTGTCTATAAAAAGACGCCTTTCGATTTGCAACAAAGGTTTTCTTTAGGACGCTCTTAATTTTCAGAATAACAGAATGCTTTACTTTCATGATTATTTTTTTAAAAAATAAAGAAATTAGGTTGGGCAACAGTCCGTAGAGAACCTAGTGACTTACAACTCTCAACCATTCCTGTATGAGAATAATTGTAGGGATGGAGGGGACCTACAGTTTCTACGCCGAATCCGAACGGCTAATTTTTGAGAAAGTACTTTTTTATGAGAAGAATTACTTTTGGAGAATTAGTCAATTCCTTGAAAGAGGCAGTACCTGTAAATCAAACTATAGATGGGATAGGCAGGGATCGAACTCAAGACCTATTTATTTACATAAGTTTATATCAGTATGGAATCATAAAAATACACATTTTATCAAGATGAAGCTTTAGCTTATAGCTTTTCCCTTCTTGGAATTTCGCTTAAACTTATTGCTTATTTATATACATAACATATTTTTTTCTAAAAACATGTAACATATGACCTTATGCATTAAATTCTATCTTTTTTTTGAAAAAATCTTTCACAAAAGAAAAATACGACTATAAATTCGGATAAAAGAGATACCAGAGTAGACATTTAGTCGCCTTAAACTTTATACCAAAACCGACATCATCATCATCAGTGGGGCAATAATAACACACAAAACTGACCTCACTAAGCAAATAAAAATATCTAAAAAAAAACTATTCTTCTCACTATAATAATATTATATGTATAGATATATGTACGAATTACTGTATATGTGGTGGAAGAGGAAAATTCCAATTTGCAGTAAATTTTCCCAATGTCTCTGGCATTTCCTTTTTAGTTCTTTTTTTTGTATTATTTTTCTTCTTTGGTTGGTATTATTTTTGTGTACTTCCTGCTTCACTTGCATTATTTTCCAAAAAAAAATTGGAAGAAAAGAAAATCCTTATTTTTCTGTGAAACTTAAATACGATGAAGTTTCGACTTCTCCTGCGATTAAATAAGAATATGTGTCCTTGCATCTCTTCAAGGAGTATAAATACCTCCAACTATAACCAAATGTGAAAGAAGGATCTCATATGAAAAGGAAAAGGGAAGGAATTAGCAAAAGTTTAATGTTTTTTTTTTTTTTTTGTTTCATTTGCTTAAACTGTTCAACATTAATTCACCAATAATCCGACAATTTAATGCATTTAAGTTCATATACGCAGTATGCAGAACAAACAAAACAAAATACAGTTAGTTTATTGTAATTTAAATTTTTATAATTTGTATTTTTATCATCTTCTTCGTTATTTAATTTCCGCTTAAAATAATTACCATAAAAATATGTAATTTTTGAAAGATTAAAAGCCACACAAAAATCATATTCAACTTTTTCCATCTGATTGACAAAAGAAAAAAAAACACAAAAATCCTTCCACCAGCGTCGCGGCTCGGTGGTAATCTGAAAAGTTATTAACTTAAATGTCAAATAAATTCCAAAAATATTAACAACACAATGTAGGTTGGCTTTTGTGTAACGTGATGGCAAAGGTAAGAGAAAAATATAATCTCTTAAGAATGTGTCGCGCTAAATATTGAATAAAATATCTCAGACATTTTTTTATAATTTATTGCAAATTGATATTTGCCTTTGAAATATTTAATAAACAAAATCCAAAAAAAATAAAAACAAATCACGAGAATCGAATTCTTTTTTTTTTTTTGTTATTTTCATTTTTTAATCGATAAAATATTTTTACTTAAATTTATTTCGGGATTATACGTTATCATTATTACACCCGCTGTGATTTTGCGTAATCTTTAAGATACTTTTTTGATTTTTGATTTTTTACTTTTGGATATGGGGACATAAAGCTACCTTTTAATTAAAAAGAAACTAATATTTAAATGATATACAATCATATAAATTGGGCTTAAGCTGATATTTAAATCGGTATTTATTGAAGGTAAATTATATTTGATGGAGTTTTTTGAGTATAAACATAGGTACTTGTTTTTGGTTAATCCAAAACTTAATTTAAAAAGAAATGGAATAAGTAATATAGCTTATTAAATGCTTAATATATTAGACAATTGGCCTAAATGCAGAGAATGATGCATTTAATTTGGTATTCCCGATTTTCAAATAAATTGCAGTTTTGAATTTTGGTATTGAATAACGGAGAAAGGTTACCTGCGATTTTTGAGAATAGCTTGTTGAAAAATAGATTCCACAGAAAAAAAGGAAAAAAACTACAGGAAAAGTGTAAGACTTTTATCGGATTTAATAAGGACCAACCCTTTAAGTTTTCTATGCAAAAAGAATTCATAATATTTTTTTTTTAAATTAAATATTTTCGATTGTAGTAATAAACTTTTTGACAAAAAAAAGCTGCATAATATATTTTAAAGTTTTTAGTCTAAATAAGATTTTGGCAATTTTAATGATTCATATTTTATTCTAAGCACAGCCACATTTAGTTTTTGAAATATTAAATATTTTTAAAAAGGTTATTTAAGTTTGCAAAGGGTGGTTAAATACTAAGGGCCGATGCTATATTCTATTAAAAAGGCTGTAATGCGACCCACACTGATAACTTCCCATCCCGTCTGTTAATTTGTCTTGCTTAAAAGTTTGTAAGGTTGGGTAAAAAAAGTTGTAAGTTGAATTATTCTTAAATATTTTTAAATTACCAACAATCTTCTTCTTATAAGGAAATAGTTTAGTTTGAAAATCTAGTTTTGTTAAATAGATTTTTAGTCGAAAACAATTTTTTACCAATTTTAGTAACATTTCTTAAATTTTTACACAATAGAATCGGATGAATGACATTCATTTGAGACATGTCAAGAACCGATCATCAATTTTTACCAAATTTGTGTAGGTACTATTTTTTGTAGATTTTATTTTCTTATGAAAAAACGACTGTTGGATTTTTATAAAAACAAACTTATGAATATCAAAAACAATATGTCTTGTGAAATAAAAAAAATTGAAGAAAATATTTTTAATTTTTGAAAAGCTAGTCGATAGTAAATTTTTACCAAGTTTTAGTATTGTTTTTTTTTTCGTTAGGTTTTTAGTTTTTTGTAAAAAAAAACTGTCACTTCGATTTTTCTCAAAATTTGCTTAAATACTGACAACAATAATTTTTAAAAGATAAAAGCAGTTTTAAGAAAATATCTCAAAGTTTTGAAAAGATATTTGAGTCAAAAATCAATTTTTACCAAATTTTGTTAAATTTTGTTTGGTTTTAATTTCTTGTTAAATAAACTATCAATTCGATCTTTCTCAAAATTTTACTTAATGTTGACAGCAATATTTCTTAATAGATAAAATTAGTTTAAAGCCAATATCATAAAGTTTTGAATATGTATTTCAGTCGAAAATCAATATTTTTACTAACTATTATTAATTTTTTTGTTTATGTTTTTATTTTTTTATAAGAAAAACTGGCACATCGGTATTTCAGAATATTGAAAACAATATTTCTTATAAGTGAAATAAGTTCATAGTTAATATCTCAAAAGTTTTAAAAATATATTTGAGTCGAAAATCAATCAATTTTATCAACTTTTATTAATTGTTCTGTTTAGGTTTTTATTTTTTGTAAAAAAAATTGTAAATTTGATTTTTTTCAAAATGTTCCCGAATGTTGAAAACAATATTTCCTTTTAGATACAATTAGTTGGAAGCCATAATCTCAAATTTTTGAAAAGATATTTGAGTCGAAAATCAATTTTTACCAAGTTTTATTAATATTTTTGTTTAAGTTTTTATTTTTTGTAAAAAAACTGTCAATTCGATTTTTTACAAAAGATTACTGAATGTTGACAACAATATTGTTTTAAAGATGAAATTAGTTCAAAGCCAATATCTCAAAGTTTTGATAATATATTTGAGTCTAAAATCAATTTTTACCAACTTTTGCTAATTCTTTTTGTAGGTTTTTAATTTTTTGTAAAAAGCTGTCAATTCGATTTTTCTCAAAATTTTACTGAATGTTGAGAACAATACTTTTTAAAAGATAAAATTAGTTCAAAGCCAATATCTAAAAGTTTTGAAAATATATTTGAATCGAAAATCAATTTTTACCAACTTTTATTAATTTTTTTTTAGATTTTTATGTAAAAACAACTGTCAATTCGATTTTTTTCAAAATTTTACTGAATGTTGACAGCAATATTTTTCATAAGATAAAATTAGTATTAAGCCAATATTTAAAAGTTTTAAAAAGATATTTAAGCAGAAAATCAATTTTTACCAACTTTTGTTAATTCTTTTTTTAGGTTTTTAATTTTTTGTAAAAAAACTGTTTTTTCTTAAATTTTTTTCAAATGTTCAAAACAATATTTGCTTTATGATAAAATAAGTTGAAAGCCAAAATCTCAAATTTCTGAAAAGATATTTGATTCGAAAACAATTTTTTTTAGGTTTTTAAATTTTTGTAAAAAAAAACTGTGGATTCGATTTTTTCAAAATTTTAATTTTAATCGTCAAAATGTACGTACAATCGGAAGAATCGTCCAAACATTTTACCGAATAGGTTTAATTTTAGGGCACATTTTGACCTCAGTGGATTCGTCAATAATCAGAATTGCCACATTTTGGAAATTGATGTTATTCCAAGTAGCTTTCAGGAAATGGATGAAGATTCAAAGAGTGACTGTTTGATGTGGTTTTTGGGCTGTCGGCATCATCTAGCCTTATTTTTTTTCCAAAATGATGCCTATGTGGCAGTTACTATTAATGCTGTTCGCTATCGTGGAATGATAACGAATTTTGTATGTTGCGAATTGGAAAATATGGATGTGGACGATACGTGGTATTCAACTGGACGCAACGGTGTCACTTGCCACACAGCAAACGAAACAGTGGCTCTTTTGCACGTTGGTCGTGTTATATGACGCGGTAACGATACCAAGTGGCCGTCAAGATCATGTGATTTGACGCCATTGGACTTATTTTTTGGGATTATTTTAAATATAAAGTGTACATCAATAAGACTGAAATAATTCAAGAGCTTAACGATGAGATAATTCGGAAAGTTAAGATCACAATTCATTTTAGAAATATTTTTGATCTGCAGTTATTCAGTGCTTTCTTTGAAAGTTTTACCTTTGAATTTCGCTAAAAATTGTCTGCACGTTTTTGAGATTCTAAATGTCGAATAAAAAAATAACATTTCTTAGAAATCCAAAAGCAAATAGGTATACATTTTCCATAGTAAAATATTAGTTAGAACTTTTTCAGAAAAAAATTAAATAAAATAACGATTTTATAAGAGTTAACTTTTAACCAACTTGAGAAAAAAATGTTAGCAAAATCTATTGAAGGGTTTTTCAAGAAAATTCAAATCATAGTGACTAATTTTATTTGGCCTCAAAAATAATGAAGACAAAATTCTTAATCGACCCAATGGTTGAGGATTTAGGAGAACGCGGGCTGACAAATAGACCGACGAAGCCATCGCACCCACTTTTTCGACTTCTCTGTCATCATATTGGAAAAAAAAGTCAAGTTCGAAATTTTATACACTTGCAAAGTTTTCATATGTTGCTTGTAATGAAACAGACTCTTAACGATAAAAATATGAGGTTCTGATTCGTCGGTTGTTTCTGTCAATATTTGTTTTTGAGTGTAAATTAAATTGTTTAAACATCAAAACCAATTCAAAAAAAATTGACAATCCTGATTCACCAACAAAAACACAAAAAAAAATAAAAAATCACATCAAAATAAGATTTCCTGTGGCATAAACGCGTGGGTTGCCATTCAGATCAGGAACATCATCAGAACAGGTACGGTCCGGACGGAGGTAATACTCTCTACGCTAGCGTATTATTTTGTTTATAGGCCATTTGGGAAACGAGTATTAAAATGTTTACTATATAGACAAAAAAAAAATCCCATGTAATATTGTACGTAAACATTATACGCAATTTTATTATCACTCTTTTTATTTGTTGCTGTTGTTGGCCCGTAAAGGCACAAGTTTAGAGGTAATCCTCTTTCTTTCACAGATCAAGCTCGTTTATATATTTTCTTATTTTTTCTTATTTATATTTATTTTGTTTAATTCAATGATTTAACCAAGAAAATAAAATACTTATAGGCATAGGATGAGAAAATACAAACGATTTCTTGATGATGAGGGAATGAGCGGAAGGAAGTTCGAAGAAATCCAATCAAAGTGTAAGGAACTGCTGTGTGGCTAGAAGGTTCCCCACGACGCAACGACGACGATAACGATGAACTTCAAGAAATGATGCTGGACAAAATAACAACAACAACGACTGCCGCAATGACGATGACCGACAACGACAGAAATACAACAAAAAAGGCTAAAAAGAAGGAAATCAAAACTTCGAGAAACCTGACTAACTTCACAAATTTTTCCTTAACTCTGGAAGAGAGATATGAACTGAACTCGACGACTGAAACTGGGCATCAGGACACATCAGACGACAACGACGACGAAGGAGAGTGATACGGCAAACAAAGAGAGAAAGGAGGTCTGCTGCGTGTGTTGTGCGATGTGGCGATGTGGCGCTGCGGCTGATGGGATATCTCCTTGAAAGATGCGGATAATAACCGAATGAGCCAGGACTTGATTGAAACGACTGCAGGACATGAAAGATGCACAAATCAAAGAAATTGGATATGCACATGAAGTGATCCCAAAAGAGGATAAACTTTTTTAAAATCTCTTCTTTGTAGGTAGGATAGGAAGGTAAAGGTATAGGTACCTATCTCAAGGTAGAATGATGATGCGGATATAAGGAGAAGATGACGACGAACGACGATGAGAGACGCCACAGACAACCAAACGACGAGGACGACGTAGGGATGGACAAACAAACAGACAGACACGGAAAGACATACGTGTTCCTTGTTTTTGTCCAAGTTGAAGCACTCTATACCCCCCATCTCCAATCAATGGGAATGATTGCTGGAATTTGCATACCGTCGGCAATTGAACATGCAGCATTCCATTTATGTACAGCTCCCTACCAAACGAACCTCTATCCTCCTACCCAGTCTCAGTCCCAGTCCAAGTCCCAACCCCTTATAGCCGTATAGTTTCTGATGTTGCTGGAATTCAGAATCAGATTGGCATTGGGATTGGATCTAATAAATAAATTACGATCACATTTGAAAATTCAATTTGTTTATGAAACAAAAATATAAACGAGTATTCGAGTGAGGTTGAAGGATAGGCCCAACATTTAGAATTTATGAACCGAAAGTGAAATTCAATTGCCATATGAAAAAATATATGACTGGAAGGTCGCAAAGTCATACCCAATCCCAAATATATTAAAAAATAAAATAACATCAATATCAAACAGAAATATAAATAAAAAAACTTGCATTGAATTCAAAATCCGAGAAAAATTAATAAAAAGGAGCAAAGAATTGTAATTGAGTGCGAATTGATTTATTTATGTTATATCGCAGCGTAAAAGGACGAAGAGAAGTGGTGCCGTGGTTGATGATGGAGCAACAACGACGACGGCCACGACGACGACGACGGGATAGCGGGCGGTTTGATGGCGATTTCAATTTCAGTTGTAGTGTTCGTGCTCCAATTTTTCGTGCATCATGCATTTTGTGAATTTTATTTATTTCCATTTCCATTCTCCAAGCGGGCGGTGCAAAAATACACAGCAACAAAAATAAAAAAACAAATGTTGCGGGTTCCCAACTCTGCATATTATATTGGCAACATTTTTTTCTTTTGTTATATTTTGAAAACCATTTATAAATTGCATTGGGATTGGCTTAAATAAAAAAAACATAAACAAAATAAAATTCAAAAAGATTTAAGAGGCTTAAGTGAATTGAAAATGTAGGCACATACTTTGTTATCCTGTGTGGATATATGTTTATATACATTTTTTCGTAGTTTTTGTATATACATGGTATTTTTGTTTGACTGGGTGGCATGCGTGTTGCATTGATGCATTAGGCTTGAATGAATCTACATATTATAAGCCTTGCGTATATTTTTATTTTTGTGATTTCGATGAGGATATATTTTATTATAGTTTATTTTTTTCTTTTTGTTTTGTTGCACATTTTTTTTTTAAATACAAATCTACTGATTTATGTTGCGGCAAATGGAATATAATTATTTTCGATCGAATTTGAGTAATTTTTTTATATTCACATAATGTATTTTAATGCGGGTGTAATACATGGTATGTTGTATAATGGAAATGGAAAATAATAAATAAATTGATGGTTTTGATGAAGTTTTGGTATTGGAAATTTGATATATTTTGATGAGGTTTGCAATATGTTGAGGTTTTTTTTTAAGTTAGGACGATTGATTTTGAATTAAAGTTTAATTTTATTCCTTTTTTTAAGTTCAAATTTTCTATTAAATTATTATTATTTAATAATTTGAGTATCTGTTGAAATTGATGCTGGAATTGACAGATAAATGATGCTTCTAGGATCTTTAAATGTTGCGAAGTAATTTTATGCTTTAAAATTTGTCGATAGACAAAAGTTTGTTTGAAGAAATATTATAAACAATTTATCTTATTTCTGCATAATATTATAACAATTTTCTGTTCTATTTGAATAGCATCAACGTTAGTATTCATTTCAATGTCTAATTGTCAATTACTTAAAATGTCTTCCTACTTTTAAAGTCTATACAAATAAAGCTACTAGAAAAACAGGCTTTAATCGTGAAATTAATTGTGCTCATAATTAACACTTTGTACAAAAATTAAACTGTCAATAAATTTTGTAGCAGACAATAACAAAAAATTGCCACTTTAACAAAGAAAAGTAGAACTTCTGTGTTTTTTTTTCTCAGCTTTTCGCATGTAGTTAATTTATAACATTTATAAATTTTGATTTAATTGCATTTATATGTACATTGGATTAAGAAAGATATTTGTAAATTATTACATTTCAATTTCAATTAAAAATGAAAAATTATTTACTTAATTTGTAAATCAGGTATGAATACTTTTATTTTGTTCAAACTTGCCTGTAAACATAGTTTTTCTAATAATGATATATTTTAAAATAGTTATAATAATCGCTGTAGGTAAAGTTTGAGAACAAAGATCAAAATATTATGAATAATTTGTTTAATACAAATAAATACAATTAAAACTTAAGATGACTTATAAAGTTCAACTTTAAGTTGATAGTTTTGTAACAGAAATATAACCTTAGGTAACTCTTATACAGATTAAATTGTTTTCCAATAAGAGGTTGCATTTTGAAGAGCCCGCTATTTTGAGTAATTGTGATTTTTAGAACCGTCACCTTTTGATGCTTAAAAAGTTAAAATATGTCATTATTAAAATTTGTAATATAATTGCTTCAATGACGTACTCAAATAGTTAATATTGACTTGAAAAATGGTAAGGACTTTTGGGTAGGCGACGGCGTGAATCACGTCTTCGGCCAGCAAGGATCAAAAGATTAAGAATAATTTGTTAAACAAAATTTTATGACTTATGGATTTCAATAGGTTGGAATGTTTTTGTAACAGAAATAAAGTATTATAAACTTCTTATACAGATTAAATTGTTTTCCAATAAAAGGTTTCATTTTGAAGAGCAGTTATTTTGAGTAATTGTGATTTTTAGAGCTGTCCTCTTTTGAAGCTTGAAAAGTTAAATCTATGTCATTTTTAAAAATCGTAATATTATTGTTTCAATGACACATTAAACAAGTTGAAATTAACTTAAAAAATGGTGAAAGTTTTTTAGTCAAAGTTCGGTAAGCTAAAGGACTTTTGGATCGGAAGCGTGAATTAAGCCTTCAGCCGGCAATGATCAAAAGATTGGGTATATTATTTTTTTAGGAAAAATGGAGAAAAATAATAAAGTTCAGCTGTAGGTTAATTGTTTTGTAACGGATAAAAAAATATGTATTTCTTATACAGGCTTTCCAATAAGACATTTCATTTCAAATAGACGACTATTTTGAGCAGCTTTAATTTTTAAAGCAGACATTTTCTAAAGTTTTATAAGTTGACATTATTCAATTGTTGAAAATTGAAGGATAAACATTAAAATAAGGCACTGTAATAGCAAAAATTCACTTAAAAAATGGTGAAATTGTTGCAGTCACAGTTCGAGAAACTAAAACACTTTTGGGTTGGTGTGAAGCATGTTCTCGGTCGTCAAAAATAAAACTGTTAGAAAAATATGAACTGTTGAGACAAGTTAAATATGAAAAGAATCTAAGCCTTGTGCGTTGCTTAAGACAAACTCAGAATATTCCTCCTTTATCCTGTCTTAGTTTTAAGACTTTTAAAGTTCAGTTTAGGCAACAATCAGTCGATTAACATTAACGGAAGCACGTTCTCGGCCGTCAAAAATAAAACTGTTAGAAAAATTTGAACTGTTGAGACAAGTTAAATATGAAAAGAATCTAAGCCTTGTGCGTTGCTTAAGACAAACTCAGAATATTCCTCCTTTATCCTGTCTTAGTTTTAAGACTTTTAAAGTTCAGTTTAGACAACAATCAGTCGATTAACATTAACGGATATGGATGTGAACTACCAACGGCAGCGTATAATCATCTCAATAAATTCCAATCTTGACAATTTTGTTCACTGAGGAATCAAAAAACCGTTCAAAAAGTTTTGCTTCAAAAATTCAATGCTGTCTACTATCGCAAGACACTTGTTGTTTAGTGATCACGTATTTGACATCTAAAAAACTGCTGCTTAGTTTAAAGGTTTACCCTTTAAAAGGGTTACATTTTATAAAGCTTTTAATCGCCCAAATAATTCTCATATTTAGAATAGTGCCCCAATAACTTAGTTGTGACTTTTAGATATAATTGAAGAAAGAGTTCGAAATATGATAGGCGATCGTTCTATTACTGAGACATTTGCTGCTCTTAAGCTCTACCACAAGGCCTCATGCCTATCATTGCCTAATCGTTATTTGTATCAATAATGTTGTAGATAAGTAATAAGTTGCATTCCTCCCGGCAAGCAATTCTACCGTATTACTTTTAAAAACCTTGAGCCCGAACTCAGACGTATTGTAAAATATAGGGATTCTATCTTTATCCAAACTGCACGAATGTGGAACGCTCTACCAGGCTCAATATTTCCCACTCATATCCTCCCCGCAAACAATTCAACCGTAATACCCGTACTTCTAAGAATGCTTGTAATTTCACCCTTGAAACTGAATTCAGACGTACTGTAAAATATAGGGATTATTTCTTTAGCCAAACTACACGAATATGGAACGCTTTACCAAGCTCAATATTTCAAACTCATATCCTCCCCGCAAACAATTCAACCGTAACACTCGTACATCTCGGAATGCTCTTTCATTTAACCCATTGAGCCCGAATTCAGACGTACTGTAAAATGTAGGGATTATTTCTTTAGAAAAACTACACGAATGTGGAATGCTTTGCAGGCTCAATGTTTCCCACTCATATCCTCCCCGCAAACAATTAAACCTTGAACCCGCATTTAGACGTACCGTAAAATATAGAGATTATATCTTAAGCCAAACTACACGAATGTGGAATGCTCAATGTTTTCCACTCATATCAATTTTCAAACATTCAAAACTATTTTGCACCATATCTTTGGGTACATATAACCCTCATTCATGAACAAAATTCGTATATTTTGCTTATATGTTCTTTTATTGTAAATGGCATATCTTCTCTTAGCGATGACTTTAACATGCTTTTATTTCGTTTAAAAGTACTAACTTTTTTAAATATTAAATTGAAACATCTTATTTCAAAGGCTAAAGTCATAAAAATGTTTTTAAATGCATTTAGCCACGCACTAGCTAAAGTTAGTCTGCATATTTTCCACTGTCTTCAAAATTGTGTTCAATTAAAAAAAAATTATTGGTGTCCCACAAAGAAGCGTCCTGAGGCCTTTTCTCTTTACTGTTCTAAATGAAATATAATTGTTTTAATGAGGCTCTACAACTGTCAATTATTTCACTGATTTTCAAAAACAATCAATGACCTTTTATTTTACTTCAAAAGATACAAATGATAATAACATAAAACCTCATCCACATCATTTTACCAAAATAAAATATCATAAATTGTGTCCCAATTGTAAGAATACAGGTACCATTTAAAACCTATATAATTATAATGAGTTTAACCACAAATCGATCAAAATAAAATCAATATCATTAATCCTTTGTTAACCAAAAAAAAATCCAAAATAAAAATCAATGCAGTTTTTTCTTCCATCTGTCCAATAAAAGAATTGGAAAAAATCCCATTTATGGATTTCGATTAAAAAAACCAACAACCAAAAAAAAATAAAACCTTCATTCTACGAATCAAAACATCATCGTGCATCGATCCTCATATAAAAATACCTTCATATATAGAAAAGCATTTATAAGATAAAACATGGAAAAAGGTGCATGATCCGATTTTGTTCAAATATATATATTTTTTGTATATATGTATATAAACCATGACCATATCATTTTGTCGGTTTAATAACACAGAGGTTAATTCTTTTCTGTTCATCTCAGAGCGCGCTCTGAATCAACCAAAGAAATCAACTTCTTCAGACAGAAAACAAAAAAAAAACAATAATAAAGATCCTTTCTTAAAAAAATTCTTTATATATTTTTCTTAACACGAGATCCTCCTTTTGTTTCGTACATAACCAAGCTAAGTCAAGCCAAACCAAGTCAAGCCATATGAGTATTTATAAGCGAGGAGTGGCTGAATTTTTTATTGTATTTGAGTTGTCTTGGATTATGGAATCATTTCTGGATCACTCTTTAGGGTCCACTTTTCTGACAGCCCTATAATTAAACAATGTGTGGGGATATAAATCTTCTGATTAAAAAGTATCTTATCACATCCCAGAGTGTGTTTGCGCGTGGGATTTTAGATTCAAATATATATTTTCTCTTTTTGTGTTTTTGTTGGTTGGTGATGGTGGTAACCTAATACCACATATTCCCTTGATTAGAGCATCCCAAAATTTATGGAAAGAATGTTTCCTAAAAGGAGAAAACGCACATTCTTAGTGAAGAATTTCCAGAAATAACTCATCTCACTTGCGTATGGCATATTTTTTTCGTTTTTTTTTTTGTCACGGTGCCGCCGCCGCCGACGTTTTTGATGATGACTTGAAGGTTTCCAGAGAAATGTGTGTGAAAGATAGATTCTAAAGAAGGTATGAAGTTAGTCTATAATCCCTAGAGAGGTCATTTGAATATATATATAAGATGCGTCTGTCCCATCCTCTGCCTCGAACAGTTTCTTTTCGTTCTTTTTTTTCTCAAAAATTTAATCATAGATGAAGCAAATCCCTCCAGACTCCATCTTTTTCTTTTTTAAAAATAAAACCGAAAGTCAAAGAAGACAAAAACAACACAAGACAACAAACCGCTAAACGCAACAACATGGGTGCCATATTGAGCATCGATGGTGTATTAAGTAAGACGAACGATTAGTGGTGATGTTGTTTTTAATTTTTTTTTTATTTTTTCATTTTATATTTTTAAAACAAAAACAGAAAAATAAAACCTAAAAATTCATACAAGAAAAATATGAAAAAGACCACAAGAGTTCGTGTGTTGTGTGTGTAAATGCGGTATGCACATAGCTTAAGGCTAACAACTCATTATGACTCTTCAGACTTCAAAAAAAAAAAAAGAACTACAACATGTAGGTATGGTATTTCAACATGTTGTGTTTTTTTTTACTTTTTTTTGCTTCGAATATCTGAAGTTTTGTATCTATGAACATAAATTGTTATGTTTTCAAACTGCTGAAATAAAATGTAGGTTCCTATATTCTACATGTTTATTATCTGACACTTTCGTGACTTATGAATTTTACAAAAAAAAATGCATTTTCATTCACGCATATATATTTTGTATATACGAGTATTGTATCCCTTTCAATATTCGTGATAAGAAATGTTTTTCATATTTTTAAAATGTTTGTATTTTATGTTAAACTAAATTTATTTTTATTTTTTGTTTTTCGTTTTTTGAAGAGCTCTCATATTTCGAGCAATTATGAAAGTCAAAATGAAGAAAAAAGGCCTTTAGGCTTCAAAACGCTTATCGTTTCTGGTATGATGGGGAATTTTTTGTTCTTGAATTTTAAAATATATAATTTTTGTTGTTATTGTTGTCTTTATGTTAAATTTAATTAGTTTTTGGTAGTTGGGGCATATATTGTATTTTAAATGAAGCATTTAATGAAATTTCTCACGTAAAGAATGTTTTTTATATTTTTTCCTATATGACCAACGACGGTAAAAGGTTCTATGAGAGACTTTTTATAGTTAACTCTTGGAAGATGTGAGAATTAAGTACTGCCGTGAGCGATTTCATGTGATGATGTTAATAATGGTAAAGTCTTCCCTACAGCAGAAAGGCTTATAGGGAGAGGCAAAAGGGCAAAATACCTGCATGCATTTTACTGATTATTGAGATGATTTAAGAGAAAATGGTCTTATGGCTTCAACTCTAATAAAGTCAATAGAAGATCAATTAATAAAGACAAAATTCTAATTGAATATTGGCAAACAAATTTTCTTTTTTGTAACACAAGCATATGGACTTATTTCCCGACTTTAGTTTTATATTAATACACAATTTCTCAGTGAATTTAATTTTGTTTCGGTAAGTGGGACATAAGTCCATAAGGGAAATTCAAGCAACAAAAGTAAATCTTAATACAAATTATGGAGTAATTTAAAGAATATGATTTTCTAGTAAGTGGAAATAAGTCCATACAAAAAATTCACACATGCAAAAGGCTATAAGTCCATGTCTGAAGTGTATGCAACATTTTTAGTACAAACACTGAGAGCGATTTTTATAATCTTTTTATGAATCCAATTTGAAGCGAAATTGCAACATTTATCTTTGGAATATGATCTTCATAGTAGAGGCGACATTAATCCATAAAAGACATCAAGAGTGATTTTTAAGGAATGCTTTTAAAAGACAAAATTGGCTTTTTAAAAATCTTTTGGTATACTTATTTTTAAATTTGTAGGACATAAGTCCATATTTAATAATTGTGAGTCGATGGTAATTTTAAAAAGACTCTTAGTCTATAATTGCGCATTTTAGAGTAACTGAACTTCAACAGAATTTGCACCAGTCTCTAGTTAGTAAGACATAAGTCCAAATTAGTAGTTTTTTGGATTTAGCAGAATATCCAATAATTGTGAGTCGATAGTAATTTTAAAAAGACTCTTGTTCTATAATTGTGCATTTCAAAGAAACTGAACTTCAACAGAATTTGCAGCAGTCTCTAGTTAGTAAGACATAAGTCCACATTAGAAGTTTTATAGATTTAATAGCATACTCAATAATTGTGAGTCGATAGTAATTTTAAAAAGACTCTTGGTCTATAATTGTGCATTTCAAAGTAACTGAACTTCAAAATAATTTGCACCAGTTTCTAGTTAGTAAGACATAAGTCTAAATTAGTAGTTTTATGGATTTTTTTTTAAATGAAATATTTAGTTTTAAGACAAATTTTAAACGTTTTAAATGTGATTTTCATAGTAAATGAGACATAAATCCAAGAGTGATTTTTAAGTATAATGGTTTTGAAGCAAACATTCGCTTTTTGAAAATAGTTTTCTTCAAAAATCTTTTGTTGTAAGCATTTTTAAATTTGTTTGGGAAATTAGTCCATATTTTATAATTGTGGTCCTATTATAATTTTAAATACATTCTTTGTCTATTATTGTGCGTTTCAAAGTCACTAAAACCCCATTGAATCTGCACCAGCCCATAGTAAATAAGACAAAAGTCCATAAACAGATTTTTGGAATTATGTCACAATTGTAAAATTAGTTTTACGAAAAAATCTATGCTTTGAAAGCATTAAAAAAGTTTCAAGAATTATAATGTCTGATGAAATGTCATTTGTCTAGGAATCCAATTTTATTTTTAAATAGTGTGAGAAATGAGAGAAACATAATGGGACATAAATCCATAAAGAACTCCTGCAAGTATTAATTTAAAATTTAAATATTAAGAGTGATTTTTAAGTATATTACTGTTAAAGCAACAATTAGTTTCTTAAAAATCCCTTCCTCTGAGAATCATGTTTTATAAAAGTATTCTTAAATTTGTGGGACATAAGTCCATATCCTATAATTGTGAATCTATGGTAATTTTGAAAAGAATTGTTGGTGTATTATTGAGGATTTCGAAGTTATTGAACTTCAATTAAATCTACACTTGCTTCCAGTTAATAAGATAAAAGTCCATAAATGGTTTTATGGAATTATGACACAACTGAAAAAATTAGTTTTAAGAAAAATCTTTACTTTGAAAGGTTTTAAAATTTTAGGAACTATTTTATCTGATTAAATTTCATTTGTCTATGAAACCAATTTGAATTTGAATAGTGGGTCATAAGTCCACACACAAAAAAATTACTCAATAATTTTTTACATCTAAATCGACATTTCAATAACTTTTTTAAAATATGATTCTTGTATTAAATGAAACATAAATGCAAGAGTGATTTTTAAGTATAATGCATTCTTTAATTTGTTCGGGAAATAAGTGCATAGTTTATAATTCAGGTTCTATTATAATCTTAAACGCATTCTTAGTCTATTACTATGCGTTTCAAAGTCACTAAAATCCAACTAAATCTGCACCAGGCTATAGTAAGTAAGACAAGAGTCCATACACATGTAATTATGGAATTATGTCCTCTAGTTCAAGAATTATAACATCTGATGAAATGCTATTTATGAAATTATGTCCATACTTATATGCAGTGATTTTCATAAACTGATGTTTACGGTAAGAAAAGGCTTTGAAATGTTAAAGCTTTAAAAAGAACTTTTTTCGAACTTTGGAATGAAGTAAAATTTAAATTGGACTTTAATGTCCATCTTTTTGGATTAAGGGCACAATTCTTTGGCGTTAAGTTAACAATTCTTATGTAGACGATTTCTATTTGGTGTAACGGCCTTTGTTTTGACTCCTTCGTTTAATACTAATAAGTCTGGAAGAACTGCTATATATCGTATTAAATTAGTCTTAAAACAATGACAGAAAAAGTCATATTTGTTTATTAACGTCTTAAGTGCATCGAATCTATATGACTTCTTCCTGACTTAAGGCATTTTTGCCAAACGTCAAAGAATTATTGGACATAACTTCAGTTAAAACAAAATGTCTCCAGTTATGTACTATTAAGGGATTAAATTATGTCATAAGAATGGATTTGGAATTCAGTATTTTTTCATTTTAAGAGATTTGAATTTTGAACTAGAGTTACAGGATTTATAGAGTTACAAGATTTAAAGCTTTTCTTTGATTTCTAGAAAAATGAACTGTTATTTTCGGTTGAAATTTCTTGCTGTCAAAGTAAACTTGTAAACCTCTACAACATTCATCACAATTGTTTTCCAACCACGTTAGAAGTGTTTCTATTCACACTATGTGTACCAATTCTTGTCTAAGCTGTCTAAGAGGCTCTAGTCCTTCCAGCAGAAGAAAGAGTAAACTTATCTGCTTATTATACAAAAAATACCTACATTGTTGTTTCAAGTTGAGTGCTTTATTATAGAGTGTTCAACAAATCCACTTCCTGGGCAAGAACACCATCAGCAAGTATACCAAGACCTAACCTATCTTATATATTATTGTGATGTGCAACACATGTTCTGTAAAATATAACCATTTCAATCTCCCACTTTCAACACAAGGCACCTATAGTAATTTCGCACCACTGCGACCGACCGCCATCCATCGCCATATCAAGGTGTTCACCTTTTACAAAATAAATATCTATGCCTAAAACAACAACAAAATATATCTTAAAATTTATAGTGCGTGCACAAACCATATATACTTTAAACCCAGGTAGGTACTAGGTACTCATTCATTCAGTGAATATAAACATATCTTAAAATGTAGATAGATACATATAAAGATCCCTGTGAGGTGAGCCTGCATCATGTTGCATATATTGCAAGAAAAAGGAATTTTTCACTCTATAGCATATCCCGCCGGTTTGGCCCAATAAAAATCAAATCAATTTATTGTCTATTTCACTAATAACACTCATAATTGTCAAATTGTCGTGAATTTATTGGTGTTAAGTGTCGGGCACCAAATGTTGTTTCCTCTTCCTCTTCCACTCACCTCGTCTCCTCTAGGCTATGAAAACGTGTCTTATAGTTGTTTGGGTTGTCGGTTGTGATCTTCACTAAACTTAGTTTTCTTATTTTTTTTTGTCAGTTTTTGAGTTTGTGTTTTTGGACTCCCCAACGAGGGAACCATATACCTACGATATGAACATACCATATACCATACCATACCGTCCGTCGTCGTAGTAGTCATAGTCGTTGTTGTCGTCGACGTAGTCAGTTTTATTTCTAAATCTGAATCCAATGCGCGAGAGTTAAAATTTATGAGGCATATTGAAATGTATCTCACCTTGATTACATGTACAGATAGATTGTATCTGGTGGGCAAAATGAATTGAAAAGTTTTTCCTTTTTTTTTGTATCTTTAGAGCATGTGTTTGTCATTTGGTGGATTTAACACTGCACAAGATTAATGGTCGGGATGTTGAGTTTTGTTGTTGTGTTTTTCTTTTTGTTGCTGCTAGTAGGTATACATAGGTATGTAGCGTTTTGGTGCATACCATCATCATCATCATCAGTATTAACATCATCATGTTGGTTTTCGTTGTTGTATCCATACTATAGACCCCCCTGGTCGGGTTTCTCTCGGGATCTCTAGTATAAACGACTAGACGCACAAAATTCATTTTCTATTTTTTTTTCTTTAAATTTTCATACGTAAATGTCACCGTAGGCGACAAAAGATTACCGTATATGGTGTGACAGAACGTGTATCTTTTTGTGTCGGATGCCAGCCATTAGGTGTTGTGTGCATGTTCTCTGTTTTCTGTTTAGTCGTTGTTGTTGTTGTTTTTTTTTTTTTTTTTTTGTCAAACCTGGTGAAACCTTCTATTTTTTTATTTTATTTTGAAAGAATGAACATTAGGTGCACTATGTGAAAAACACAGGTGGTAAATGAAGCCTAAAGATACGAGTATATTTTGCAGTCATTATATACCGTTGAAATACAATTAACCTCAAATTTAGTTATTGTTGTTGTTTTTGTACAAAGTTTCCCAACCAACGTTGCCAAGACTAAATTTGAAAGTTTAAACTTTAAACGTTTAAAAATGTTATGAAATTTTTAAGTCAGATGAAAATTTTGTACTTAATATTTTTTGAATACTTCTTAAAAAGATAGTCTTTTCTTATATTTACTTAAAATTGATACTCAAAGGCTTACAAATTCAAGACTGTGTAGTTTCATTGAATTATAAGTTCACGAGAGGGTTTCAAATAAAAATAAAACATTCTTCTGTATGTGATAAATTCAACTTTAGAAGTGGAGTAAGATAATTACAGTACAATTTTGACTACTTAAATATTTGAAACTTTTAAAAATTGAAATTTTTCATAAACCGTTTTCTAATAACAACAAGCTTTTCAATTTTTCACCAACAAAAAGTGAACTCAAAACAAACTGGTATGGAAAATATTGGTTTCAGATTTCATATCATTTGAAATTGTTGAATGACAATATGGAATTTATTGGTTTTGGTACTTATCAATTTTTTAAAATTAAAAATTGCTTTAATTCTGAAAATCTAAAAAAATGTGAATTAAGAATACAAGTATTCAGTTTTCAAATCAACCTAATGAATAGCTTTATGCAACTTATAAGAGTTTATCCAATAAGAGGTTTCATCGGAATAGAATGATATTTGAACAGCTGTAATTTTTTCACGTTTATAAGAAATTGAATTCGTAAAAACAATGACATTGATAAAATCGTTTAAAAATGGTTAATATTTTGCAGCATGAGTTTTTGCAGTAAAAGCTACCATTTTTTGAAACATAAGAAACTATTCTATACACCCTTCGGCAAATCACTGCGAAATGGTAAAGACTTTGCAGTCAACCTTCGGAAAACAAAATTACCTCTAGGTTGTCGTAGTGAAGCACCTCTGCATCCAATAGCGAGGTCGGTGGGAAAATTTTAACTTTGAGGACTTGTCAAACCATTTGCGTGTCTCTCAACAACAACCCATGAATGTTCTTTTGGCTACTATCCATATTTTTAAGCAATTTACGAACTACATAACACCATGTTTTGAAGTAAGACTCAAGGTTTTAAGGCTTTTAAGAAACCTGCATGCCTGCATCGGCCGATCACCACAAACGTCGGTCGTTTCTTAGCTAATTGGGTTCTTGAAAGGCATCAACACCTTTGGTTTAGATTTGCATCGAAAAACCATCTTCAATAACGTCACCCATTTTCCCCTCAGAGGCTACAAAATTAACGAGATTTAAAGCATTTGGGGCCCAATTGAATTTTGGAAAAGCTCAACAAAATTTCACCAATTGATGCAGTTTTTTGCTTTTTATGTAGATGGCGGTGCGATTGGACCATGTTATAAAAAAATGATGTTGATGGAAATACTACATATACAAGATATTGAGGACGGATTTTTATCATCCTTTGTTATCTAGTGATGTCGCTATCAAACCGCAAAATTGATATTTTTCTGATTTGTTCTTAGAGGTTTCATGACGAAACCCAAGTCAATTTTCGTAAAATTTAATTGAAACCTTCGAGAAATAAAAGATAACAAGAAATGTTTTCAGACCCTATTATTATTTTTTTTGAAAAGATGATAACAATAACTGGCCATCGAGATCTTTTGATTTAGCAGCTTTAGACTTTTTTTATTTCAACCACTTGATTAAAAAGGTCTATGTCAATGTTTAACAGTCCATTATTCAATTCAACTCGAAATGTGCAAATTGGTAATGGACATTGTTTGTGAAAAGGACTTTGAACTACAACCATAATGTGTAGCCCTTCTTTCTGATATTGGTTTTAATTGCGTATTGGCCTTACTAAATATTTTTATAAAACCGAAAAAACTGTGCTGTCAAACCAGCTTTCTTTAGGTATCCTCGGTAGATATTAGACAAGTGATCCAATCAAGTTTTGCATATGAAATTAGTACAAAATCATATTTCAATAAGCACGAGAAACAGCATGAAACGGCTTAAAACTATAGAGACCAATACTAACATCCATCTTACATCTGCTAACTACTCAAAATATTTATCGACATAAATAAGAACGTATGAGCACTAAGAACACAAGTTAACATAGTAAAACACAAGCTACTCCTTCCAAAACAAAAATTCTGAAATGGTGTAAAACATCCGGTATTACCTTAACGTACTAAATTTTTACATCAATGAGTCAACAAAAAACAATCTGATTGAAAAAATAAGAAAACTAAAGAAAATACCCCTACTTGATAAATTATCGCCAAGGAACAAAGACAATAATTGCCTCTACTTATTCCAAGCGAAGAGAATCAACCATCACGATGATAATTTACCATCAACAGTAAAACAATGAAAAAAACCTTAAAATCCCATTCGCACCTTGGTGGTAGGTAAGGTAAGTAAGGTAGGTATTTTGACAAAGGAAGCAAAAACTACAAAGTAAAAATAAGAAACAAAATCCAATTCTCCTTTGGGATTTTATTCAGCAATTATAGATTATCCTTTTGGGCAATCACCTCTTCATATATATTAAAGTACCTAAGGTATAAGAATGCAACCATTCGATTTAACAAAGAACTCTACAACACCAAGCGGCCACATATTATCAGAATCATGAAAAGTTGATGGTGGTTTTACAAATTCCGTGTGCATTTCGAATTGCTGTGAGGCTTTTTTTGAAATGATATTTTTTGTTAAACTCGTAGTCATGAGAATTCACTTTAAAAATTCACATCATGTTGCTATGGTTCGAATTCGAAACAAACAACAAACAATCAGAATCAACAAGAACAAAAACAAAAAGAAATTAACTAAAACTGTCAACAAAAAGCCTTATTTCTAGAGTTCATCATCATCATCCCGGAGATTCCGAAACCGAACCAGAGAGAACACAGAAAAGACCGTCTTAAAGTGTCTTAGTCTTATACCGTCTTATGGACTTATGGTTGCTTTCTTTTCTTTTTTTTTTAGTTTTTGTTCCATCCTCATAGTCAGTTATAGGTCTTTTAAGTTCTGATATGGTGTTTTTCATGTTGTTGTTGTTGGTTTTGTGTCCGTTTAAAAGTATACTTCACGAATGTGATCCGATTTTAATATTCTAGATAGTAGTTTTGTGTGCGATGAATAAATATATAAAATTCGTTTTACGTTTATTGTTTTGTTAATTGATTATACAATTTTTTTTTATTACAATTGTTTTGCGGGGGAATCTGATTAATTTAAATTTTCAATGTGTTCCTTGCTTAAGGTACTGTTGTGTATCAGTTTGAATTCAGTTCTTTTGAGATACAAATACAATTTGTACGAGCGTTTTGCATTCTGAGTTGGTGATCGGTGCGAAAATCACGATTATTATAATAGGAACAATTTTCACTGAAGATAGAAACAAAAAAAAACGTACTTAAGGTCATTTGAGATATGAGACAAGGTATTATACGACAGCCTTGAAGAAGGGATGGGCATTATGGCATATGGGGGCTCCTCGCGCGCACCTATCTTTAAAAATACGTTAGCTTTATACCAATATACCAACCGCAAAAACCATCATTAGAAATATAATTATAAATAAAATAAACTGAAATGGAATGTGTCTTGTTATGGCGAATGTGCAGTGCATTTATGTGTCAATCCCGCATGTGAAATGTACGGTACGTGATAAGGTGCGAAAAGCCACATAAATATTTCAAAAACAAATAAGTATCTACACTAGCTATAATCATCAGTTTTATGTTAGAAATTGATAGGTAGGAGGTTCGCCAAAAACGTAAGCGAGCACACATTGGGAATTTCAGACGCACATTACATCAGGTACTTAAAAGTCGTACCTATATGACTTTTATACGTAAAGTTGTATTATGATACAGAAAAAGATAGACAGAAAAAAACTGTCGTTCTAATCATTTTAAAATGCAGGTCTATTTGAATCCCGTAAAGTTTAGGAAAAAAAATGAATAAGACGTGCTTTGAAATAGTTACATTTTTCATAGAGGTATAGACAATTATAGACTAACTCTAAGTGTAAAATTAACGCAACTGCAGTAACGATTATAAAGTGTATAAACAATAATACCGTTGGGTAAAAGTAGTGAACTCGTAAAGAAATAAAACGTTATAGATTTCAGACGAAATTGACAGCGATAATTATGGCAGAAAAGAATTTTATAGAGTTCCGTGTTGTCTAGATATTTACGTTAGGTACTTGGGGAAATTCTGTTGCTTGCCCTTTATGGTGTAAGAATTTTGATTTTGTTTATAAGACTTGAGTGTTTTGGAAACTTATAGCAAATTACATGCTATTTAAAATTTTAAATATTTTTATAACAAGAGGTGTTCCAATAAGAAGTTTCATTTTGAATATCAGGCTATTTCGACAGGTGTTGCAAATAACGATGTTATCTTTTAGCATTTAACAAATACAAATTACGAAATAAATAAAAATTTATTGATACACGCTTGAACTACGGGTTTTGGTCATTTTAATTCAGGTTAAAAAGTTAACGAAAACACTTTTGGCTCATAGTGAATCTTTTTCTTTCAAGGATATAATGAAACTGTTGGAAAAATTTGAACTGTGAAATCGCTTTGATGATGACCAAAATACAAAAGTAAGTGTTTCGTCCAAGAAAAACTCTCTAAATCATCGTAGTGATGAAGAAAATCTAGGTTTGTCGATACTTCGACGATATTGGGAAGTAGGTTCTAAGCAAACGACATTACACCATATTTTGCATGACTGATGACGGAAAAACCAACACCCTTAGACCAAAAGTTGGTCCGCTGTTATACAACATGGATCTTAAGATCTACATAATTTACTCTAATAAATAGTTAGAGCAATCTATGAAGCCTTTGAGACAGTAGTTTTCGGAATTTTTTAGATCACTTGGATCGTTGTAGTAAAAGTCTCCAAGGTGGACTCTTTGCTTTTATGAAAGTGAGACACTGTCTCTTCTTTTTCTTCGTTCATGCATCTTCTGGAAAAATAATTTGCAGGGGCTCCAATTTAAAAAGCATTGTTTCCCGTTGAACAGTATCCTGTAAGGACTCCTAAAGCGGAGTTATTGTGCAATATGCTAACCGAAATGAGTTGCTTTTAACGATTGGCATCAAACTTTGGCCAAATGGGTTAATTTGACCGACAAGTTGTTGTATTAGTCCATCCGCTTTACTTTCTTTATGGTATCAAGCGTTTATAATTAGCTAGGGGTATACTTATGCTGGATAAAGGTAAAGTTGTTCCATTTCTTGCAAGTTCGTCAGCTTTGCAAATTCCTGGAATGTCTATAGGACCCAGCACCCAAATGAGGTACATTTCTAAATGCCATCTCCACAACACATGATCGGGAATTTCGGAATAATAATGAGTTTATGAAGACAGAATCCAAGGAGTTTATGGCAGCTTGACTATCTGAGAAGATGTGAATATCGGTAGTCACATTTTTTCTGAGTCATAAGAGGGCCTCTTCTATGGTTAGAAGTTTTGCCTGAAACACGGTACAGTGATCGGGAAGACAAAACAAGAGACTTGGATTAAATCCGTCGTAGTTCGGGCCTCCATCAACCCCTTTATAAGCCCTCTATCCATCTGTATAGAAGTTAATTGTTTCATTTGACAAAAAAATTTTATTTTCACACGTAGATCTAGAAGGGATAGCCACTTGGAAGTTTTTAAAGACTTAGATCTTGAGGCTTAAGGCAAGATAGTCAAACACCTTCTACGTCTATAGTATGCTGATTGAGTCTTTAAAATGCATTAAAATGATCCGTATTTTCATATACAAAAATTATCTTCAGGAATGCGTCACTATTTCGATCTCTTGATAATCAAAGAAGTTGATTTGTGTATATAACTTTAAGTCAAACTTAACCATCAAAATCTTTTGAGCTTAACAACTCATACAAACAGCTTTAACATTTGGCTTAATGCTTTAAATTTGTCTCTGAAAGATTTTTTAACTAATTCAAAAGTAAAAATCAGCATTAAGAATATAAAATTGTGCTCAAAATGTCAGAACAATGGTACATATCAAATATTATAAATCAATTGGCTTTAGTCAAATTACTAAGAAGAAAATCACAAAACTGACACATCCTGTCTTTTAATGTCATAAGAAAATCAAGTGTAAAATTACCATTTTTTCTCCTTATTATTTTTTGTCTTTGATTGTCTGATTATTGGTTGAACATTGGTAAATAATATTTATACCACCTAACCAACCTACCTAATTTCAATCATCTTTCTTTGATTTATATTTTTTATTTTCATCAGAAATCAACCGCAACATTTTCAAAAAATATATATATTTGATTATTTAACCGCAGACAGTTGGCAAATTTTTTATAACTTCCAAATAAAATGCAATCAACCATGATCGAATGCTTATGGAGAATATAAGAGAGGTGTTTTGCAGAAATTCGTTACATGTAGAAGCTGACACTTTAGAAATATAATAAAAACAATAAAAAAAATGTAAAATTGTGGTTTTTCCTCCAAAGTTTATACCTACTCGTATCTATACCAATTCTGATTGATTGAAAGACTTGCAATCTATATTATATTATAGTTTGGTGGTAACTCCAAAAACAAAAACATAAAATATCGCCACAAAAACAACCATAGATACATATCATCAACATGTATCTATATATACATTTAGACTTGCAAAATAAAAGTAGATTAAACAAAATTAAACATCAAGACGAATAATTTAAGGTACATATCTTTATACGAACTTAAAATATACATCACGCAATATCAAAAGCAAATACAAAAAAAAAAATAACTGTTTGTATAATTCGTACAATTCCTTTATCTAGATTAGTTAATCTAAGAAATTAACTTGCGAAAAGCCACAGAGATACTTTTCTTTTTTTTCCGATGTTGTTTTTGTTGTTTCTTAACAAAAATAAAAACAGTGTTGCTCACCCTAAACCGAAAAAAAAAACTAAAATACACTGAAAAATATTTTTTTGAATGACTGCCTTCAACGATACAAATAGGATTTGGGCATCATAAGATGTACGACGAGATATTATAGACAAATATCTGATCTACTATAGTTAATTAAAAAATACAACTCATAACGATCCTTTTACACCTCAGCTTTTCTTGATTAATAGTTGAGAGTTAAATGGTATAAACTGCTGATCTAACCTACAAACACAAAAGCCTTACAAATCTCTGAGATAATTAGCACTGTAGTGTAATAAATATTTTCTTTTAGAAAATAGTATAAAAATGAATACAAATAAATGGTTTAAAGAACGTTTTCTAACCTCTTGAAGAACAATACAAAATTAATTGGTATAAACTGGTAAAACTTCTAAAACCTTCAACAAATGCTGACGCTCACATATAGATTCCTGAAACTTAAAGCAGCGTTACAAACGTTTCTAAAAAGAAATACTTTTAACTCACATACTTGGTATAAACTGGTATAATAAAAAAATTGCTTTTATTTCATTAGCAAACAAAAAATATATGTTTGCATAATGAATGAAAATATCGGTTATCTTTTGAGTAACGAACTTAAACTGGACTAATTTACAACCACAATCTTTAAAAGAACGTTTTTAAATCTCTTGTAGAACAATACAAATTTGATTGGTATAAACTGGTAAAAATACAAAAGACTTTAATAAATGCTGACGACCACTTATAGATTCCTGGAACTTTAAGCGGAATTACAAACGTTTCAAAAAAGAAATATTCTCAACACATAAATTTGGTATAAACTGGTATAATAAAACAAGTACATTTTTTACTAGTAAACACAAAATTTTATGTTTAAATTATGAATGAAAATATCGTTTATCTTTTGAACGACGAACTCAACTTGAATGGTATAAACTGGACTAATTTACAATCTGAAAATATAACATAGAAATTATCCTACGACAATAGAAATTAAAATATAATTCGAGAAATTATGAAGATTTATTCTAAAAATGTATTAACCAGTTTTCAAAGCTCCTAATATAAAATGGTATAATTTAAAAAATTATTTCTTAAGGCATCAAATGCACTAAAATATCACAATACAAAAGACTAATAGAAATAGAAGAACTGATTCTCTTCCCAATTATAAAAAAAAGATTGCGCTATTATCAGTGAACCAAAGGTTTTTAAGGAGAAATATACAGTATCTCATATAAAATGGTGTAAACCAAAAACTACCTTCAATTGAACAATTCTTTTGTTTTCAAGTTACTTGAAAATTGAACAAATTACTTTGAAATCTCTTTTTTTTTAATTATAGAAAATGCTTGGATGGTATGCATTTGTCCAATTGGAAATTTAGCGTTTTAAGAGATATAACAAACAGTTCTTAGAGTAATTGTTGAAAAATGTGTATAAAATAATCTGGTATAAACTGGTATAATAAAGAAAAACACTGACATTTTGCATATTTTACATTTCATGGTATGAATATATTCATTTTAGTCTTTGTTTTTATTTACAATATTAATGCAAACAAGAAACTTAAGTGGTATAAACTGGTCTAACGAATTTATTATTCCACAAAAGAAAAATAAAGAAACTTTTAAATTCTTATAAGGACACTGAGTTGTTGAGTTTTGGAACTAGTGTTGTTTTTTTTCTCAGTGTACACACTTGCACTTAACTCTTTGAGTTTTTATCTTATTCCTTTAGTCAAAAGTAACTACCATACCAACTTTTATACATATTCAAAGAAGATCAAACGAAAACCAAAAATATAAAAAAAAAAAACTAAAAACTAAAAGCAAAGCAAAAGATACAAATCTTTTCGCATTACCATTAAATGAATTAAGTTGACCGCTTTCGAAATGGGTGATTGTACAATTTTTATATCTTGTTTATATCCTCTATAACTATATACAATATATACCTCCACCTTTATATAAGAGATCCCATGGGATCCTTTTTTTAAACCATTCTATGAAGCCATAAGTGGAGTGTGTGCCATTTTTAGTTTATCTTGGAAAAAATATCTAAAACTCATTTGATTTGGTCAATTTGATAAAAAATAAAATAAAATAAAAAGTCTTTCTCAATTATTCACTCTCGAATATGTACGAGTTCCTCACTGTTAAGGTTAACTTTTGGTCTTTGAGTGGTTTTTGGTTCTTTACCAGGTCGACAGTATATGGACGGGACGTCACATACGTTACTTTTTATACCAGATAAACTCTCTGATGGTCAACTTGTATATAAAATACAACAGGCTACACACTCACTTTACAAAACAGTTTTTTGATCAGAATATTATCTTGAAATTTAATAGTTTTACCGTTAGTTTGCAGAATATTTTATTTTTATCTGTAAACTCTGTGATTTGCTTGCTCAAGAGACCCTGAATTTTATACAACAAAATAAGCTGAAGAAAAGACGAAAAACCGACTTTGAAGTTTTGTTATCTATCTCAAAGTCGTTGATGTGTATTTTTATATACGAATGAATAAAGCTGCACGAATGAGTTGAGTATAAATTTTGTATCTTTGAACTGTGAATTACAGATAGATCTATTGAGAAATAAAACTTAAAAAAAAAAACAGTAATTGCAAGTCGCGATCATTAATCTTTGCATTTTTTGTTATAGCTTTGCCTTTGAGCTCTTATAAAGCGAATGCCAATTGGCTTTGAAATTCATCTATCTATCTATCTTTGGTCGGTCGGTCGGTGGGTAAAGTAAAGAGTATCTAAGTATCTATCTGTTTATATAGAATACGAGTATATATGCGAATAAAGTATCTATTTCTGTATCTTATGTGCATTCTAAGATCAACGCGCATTATCAAATTACTTCGATTTCGATCATGCTGTGCAAAATTACAGATAAGTATTCACAACACAGCACACAAAACACATAATCTCTGATGCATGTGCAGACTTCATTATTGTACAGGAAGGTACGTATATTCAAGCCTCATCATCATCATGATCATTATCATGATCATCATCCCCATATCAGCTAAATAGAGAGTGGTGCTTTGAAGTGCCAGAGAGCGGCTTGCATGTGAAAAGTGTATATTCTGAAGCCTTTTCTGATGATACGGCAGAGGCGGCGGCGGGCGAGTCTTGTACAAAACCAAAGTGCGGCCGGGTATAAAGTCAGCTTTTCAGAAGACTTGAGTTTGAGATTTTCTTTTAACAAAAACAAAAATACACAAAACCAACAACAACAACAACACCGACGAAAAAAATAAAACTTCTCCTCAGAACAAGCAAACTTCTAAAAAGTCAAGTCAGTCTTGCGGCGAAATTGCTTTGATTTTTTTCGTTTGTTGGTAAAGATACTTATTTTGCGCAACAGTTTTTCGTTTTATTTTTAAAACGATGAAATGGTCGAAACCGAAAGGAGGTTTTTAGAGTGTGAAGGGGGCCCAACTTCTATAAGAAGAAAAAACAAAAAATCAAAGTAAGTCCGAACGAATGTTCTGTAACAAAGTTGCGGTACGGTTCATGACTCTCAAATACCTAGCTCGGGTTTTATAGCAATTTTTTTTTCTTTTTAAACTTCAATGAAATACAAATACAAAAACAAATTTCAACGAAAGAAGGATAATCAGTAACAATTTACTATTATTACACTAAACACTTCTTTAAGACACTCTTCTCTGATGATGATGGTGATCTTGAAAGAATATAACAACATCAGAAAAAAAAAGAAGTTAAGAGTACTTGTTAACTTGGCGATCGCAATCTTTTCGGTCGCTTTTGTGTCAAAAGATACAAATTTCCATATCATGATAGAGACAGAGAGGGCGATGTGATACGTAAAGGTGATTGTGAATATATGTAGGTACCTTACTTCTATAGGAAAGTGATTTGCAAAATAAGGCGCTGAATAGATTTGAATTGAAGGTAAATTGTACACGTACAGTACATGTTGCGGATAGATACCACACAGTTCTTCTGGGACACCGCCGCGCCGTTGCAATGACTTAACTGTGATCTCGCATATACGTACATAAGTAAATACCTAAGTCTATAAAGCTTTTGTATGTCAAATGAAAAAAAGGGGGACTCGAAAGGAACAAAAGGAGATCGATTTGGCGGCATAGAACAAACAAATTGAAAACAATTTCAAAGGTATGCGCCGGAATGGCTTAATATAATGCTCAATTCATAGAATAAGACGTGCATTTGTATACGACTATAAGACTCTCAATAGGTTATGTTGGTTTGGTAGATATATCTAAGACGCGACATGCGGGACTTTGATTTGAAGTAGGTGTGTTACAACCATTCACCATATTCAAGCAATAGTTAAGTGGAACATTATGATTTGCTTAAGACTTTCAAATTGGGGGCTCCTCATGTACATATAGGTATAAAGAAATAATAGTTTCTTAACTACAAAAGATTATATTGTTCTTAAGTAGTTTTTTTTTTAATTTCAAAAGCGTTTAATTTCTCTGACAAACCTGTGCGCATAACAGGCGGCATAAGTCTATGCCCATCAATTATCTACTCATGTTAAAGTTCTCTTCAAAAAAAAGTTTATGAATGAAAACTATATAGGTGTAACAGTTAAAGACTGAATTGAGAAATGTTCAAGGTTTTTAAGACAAGTGACAGCGATTCTGTGTAAGCTTTTAAGTGGTTATTACTTATGTATATGGAAACAACGATGAGGTGTATCTTCACAAAGATTAATCATTTCGATTAAGACAGAAGAATTTTTTATTCAAGAACTTTTTTTTTTGAGGAGTTAACAATTCGAAAAAGTTTCAACTTCATCATTTGTTTTTTATCCGTGAAAACCTACAAATAAGTAAAACTTGAAATATTCAATTTGTTTTTAGACACTTAAAGGACTTTTTTTACAAGTCTCTTAACATTTCTATTTTTTTAAATGAAAGGAACTCATCAATTAAGCAGGATCTCAAATCAAGTTTTAAGGGCTTATAATTTTCGAAAGATCATTTTTTTTTAATTAAAAGTCTTAACCCTAAAAATATTCGCTTTTAAAGCTACTGCAAAATCATTCAAGATTTTCTAAAGCCATTTATGGAAGAATACTTCCTTTAGGTGTTAACAACTTTTGACATGCTGTCTTTTACATTTTTTGGGTCTTAAAAAAAATAAAATTTGTAAAAATAAATAAATTCGGTAGCGCAACAGTCCATAGACTACTAGGGCCTAGTGACGTACAACTTTCAACCACTCCTGTATGCGAGTAATGTGGTCAGAGATGGAAGGAACCTACAGTTTATATGCCGAATCCAAGAAACAAGAATTACTCTTGTAATTCTTGGATTTGTCAATTCCTCAAAGGCAGTACCCATGAAAAAAGTTAGATGTCACAGACAGGGATTGAACCCAAGACCTCTTGCATGGCAGTCCAACGGACTAACCATTACGCTGCGGGTACTACCAAGCAAGCTTAGCTATATCAACTCAAAATTGCTCAGAAACTTATGAGCAATCGAAAAGTTATAGCAGTATATAGAACTTGAATTACAGCTTTTCAAGCCGATGTCAGCGAAAACTGTCAACTTGAAAGCCAGCTTTTTATTAAAATATAAAACTATGTTCTAGAAATCGATTTTAAAAAATGTTTAAAATTGTTTTCAAGCAACTTTTCGATTGATTTTAAAAATGTATCTTAATAAAATCATTCAACTCGAATTTACCACAGACGTGCCTTCAGCTTCTTTAAATTCTTTATGTTGAAGCTGTTTTTGGAAAGTTCTAATAACTTTGAGGCATCATAAGTTTGCTTAATAATATTCAAGCATACACCCTCGTTGACGAACGGCAAAAGTTAAATTCTGTTTACAATTTCAGTTTAGAAAAATAACGGTATATTTCCAGAAGATTGAGGTAAATCTACTTTAAGTATGAAATGCATATATTAATCTTTAAACTTATAAATTTTTGTCTTTCAAAATACTTTTTTAATCATAGCAATAATAAGAAATACAAAATAAGTTATAAAAAAGTGCGTATACGCCTAAGTGTATCATTTTACCGAATTTGGTAAGATTAAGGACAAAGCATGTTTACAACATTGTTCCAAAATTTGAACCTTGTTAAATTTACTAAGAACATTACTTAGCAGTGTAAAAAATTACATATTGTACCTAGCGCCATCTATTTCATTCAATAGAACATTTGGAACAAGTTGTACATTAGTTTAATTTTGCTGAGAAGAATTTCCAATAAACCAACTTAATTTGTCGACTATCCGGTCTTTCACAGTAACTTTTGGTCTTTGGTAAACATTAATCTCTCAAAAGCAGTCCAGTCCAGGATAACTTCAAACAAGTAAATAAACAACATCTCATAGGGTTTCCTAAGTATGTTATGTTTGAGTATGTAGGTACTATAAGGAAGCCTTATTCAATTACATCTGTTTGACTAACCTACTCGTATAGCTTGTTTCACAACAACTCTGCCACACATTGCGCGTTTTTTAGAAAGTAGAGGTACCTTACTTTACTATGTCGAACTAGAAGGTTTACACGGTAAAGTCTTCTGTCTTCTATAAAGGTAGGTAAGGTACCTACTACTGCAACAAAATATCTCTCGTTCAGTTGAACATTCATTCCCGCTGTTCTATCGCATTCTTGCATCGCTTATGCCAGCCACCACGCATTGCTTGCCACCACCATCACCACCACCGCTACTCCTCCTCCTTCTCCTCCTTCTAGAATACATTATGAACCAATCGATAGCACCTATATCAACGTGGCATCTAACCTGCATGATGATGGTGCTATGCTCTGCATGCACATCTATGAAGACTATTTTACCAAAGAAGCCCTAAACACTAAAGCAGCACATGGAAAATATAGAGGTAGGTATAAAATCGAACAAAAGAAAACCTTCCAAAGCCCCCGAGGTTCCGAGGTTCCCATTCCCGGAGACGACTACGACTACGACGACGTTGGACGACCATTATATGATGATGATAATGATGGTGATGATGATGAAAGAGGAATAAAGTTCCGCGCAGCGCAACCATCTTGCAACATCACAACAGCAACTGTATATTATTCCTGATGGGACTATGGGAGTGAATGCCAGTACCAGTGCGTTTTTGCGAAAGCACCCATCAGTGCAGACTTCAGATTCAGAGCTGCGCTGCTAATCCCATATCTGTATGATGCGGCAGTGGCGGCGGTGGTGGCAACGAAGCGCTGCGCTGGCAACAACGATAAAATGGAAGAATGGATGTGGATGGATATGCTTCGGAATAGATGGATGGATAGGTGGCTGGGCTTCTGACTGAAGGAGGCTTCGAGGAAGCCATCTCGCAGGGGGAGTACATACCTCCTCGTTCTAAAAAAAAACCCTCAAACCCTGAATCTTCTCTCCTCTCATCGAAGAAGACGAAGAAATCGAAAAGAACAGAAGAGAAAACGAAGAAGTGAAGCGGCTCTACTCAAGCCCGAGCCGGCTTGACTCAGGCGTAGCGCGTATTATGGTATGCGAAATGCATGTATGAACCAACGTATCTGTTGTTGTACAACACGCGAAACGCAGGAAATTGCAATTCCGCAAAAGTTTCACCAATGTAAGATGCGATATGCCATAGCAAATGTGGGATGGATGGGCAAACTTATATATGTATTTATGGATAAAAGTGTTGCATGAAGAAAAATAAAAATGTTGAAGCGAGAAATCATTTTGTCCAGCTCACTCTTGGAAGTTTTTAAGGTTTTTTTTTTTAATTTTGAAACTTCTGTAATGGAAGAAGTTTTAGTGCTTATTTTTTTTTATTTCTAAAAAGGAGAGTGGGGAAACATGTCTTTTTTAGTTCTGCCTGCGTGCGCCAATCTTTAGCTTCTTCTGATGGCTGACTATACGCCATCATCATCATCATCTTTAGAGATTTTTTGGAGGAGACATCGATGCACAATGATGATGATGATGATGCTGACGATGACGACGTATACGACGAAGACTCCGACGACGATGGAGTCTCAACATCATCATCGTGCCAACACTGACTTTTATGGACGACCTATGTCTGTATTTATGTCGAGGGATTCGATTTTTTTTCCAAAACGAAAAACAGAAACACCGATGGTATCTCGCGCTTGCCGCGCATGAAATGATGGATGTACTCTCTATATGTTGGAATATTTTTATATAGATACATCTGTAAGTATGGAGCTACCTACAAAATATAACTGTAGTTTATAATGTTTTAGGATACCTAAACATAGGTAAGTACATACTTTTAACGAATACAGCTTAGTTTCTGGAGTCTTATAGGAGTGTACCTACCTATCGAGTAACGTTATATTATTTTTTAGTGGGTGTTTTGATATGATGTCAAGTGAATATAGCGTGATATAACATTATTGGGGAATAAAAAAGATTCTAAATGACAAGTCATGACTATTTTCAAAGACGATTTGATGTCATAGAAGTGTAATAAAAGGACGTGATGCAGTAGATTTAAAATAATAGAAAGGAAAGGTGTAACATCTATATTTTCTAGATTTTTCGAATAGAAGAAGATTTCAAAAGCAAATGTTGCAATGTAATACTTTGATATTTTTTAAGCCGGATATTGCTTATGGGTTGGCAAGGTTTCATTAATGGTATTATAATTGCATTTTTACAATAAGTTTTGTGGCATTAATTCAAATGCAACTTCAAAATCAATGTATCCTTTTCAAATTCGAAAAATTAGGCTTTTTGAGGCTTTCTAAATTTGTGAAGAAGTGTTTCTTAATAAAATCCAAATCTGTGATCTCTTATTTCAATAAGCAGTCTAAACATTTATATTATACTATTCGAAAAATCTTCATAAGTAGTTACATCTAACTTGGTTTTCAAAGATCTGAAAGGCCCTTAACCATTTATGCATACCTTGTTGTATGTAAAACAGTAAATTTTGTTCTTGTTACGAATCTGTTTTCGAAACAATTCTATTGTATCAAGTCTTTGAAATACATTACAAAATACAAAAACGTGTGAAAACTTGAGCAAGCAGTTTAAATCAAATTTTGAATTTGAAATCAACAAAAAAGTTAAGCCCAAAACCTATATAAAAATATGAAATTATCAAATTCAAGGTTTTCTCAAAACTTTATACAGAGTCAAATAAAATTTCACAACTTATAAGAATTTCCAAAAATAAAGAATATACTTAAATGATTTAAATTGTATAAAGCAGAGTAAGATTTATAAATAAATACTTTGCAAAATCTTTATACATTTTTTTTGTGAAGAGATATTTTGAGTTTTAACTCAGCCTTTAAAATCCCATTTTTGGTTGTTTTAAAAAAAAAATGATGTAATACAAAAATTTAAAGGCGAGATTCTAATTTTCGGACATCGTGGGACAGACAAAAAAGTAATTTTTTCAGTAATAGATAAAACGTCAAACCGAAACACTTGATTTTTTCTTTTTTATAGTTGACGGGCACTCAAGGGGTAATTAATACCCTTAACCTGTTAAAAGTTTAAACACAGTGCGAGCTTAAGGAAAATAGGGAATGATGAAAGAGGAGATACCGATGGACATTGGTCTTAAAGTTTTTAATGTTAAAATGCTAGGGAAAAACAGAGTTGGTTAAGCATTAAACATTCTCGATGTGCGGTTAAAAATAGAATCTCTATGCTTGACTGTATGTCCGAAACTGAGCTCAAGGGAAAACCGATGAGCATTCCTATATTTCTGTAAAGAATTATAGTAATAAAAATACACTAAATAGACTAAATACATCCAGTTAATGTCTATTTTTGTAGCAAGTTATTATACCGTTCGTCGCGGTCGTTGGTTAAAATAAATGAATCACTTAATTTCAATTAAGGTTTTTCGAAGTCTAACAAGTTCAAAAAATGTATTTAAATGCTTTTTGGGGCCTTTGAAAACTTTTACAATTAAAATAACCTCAATTTTCAAATTTGTTTGACCTGAAGGAAGACATTTTTAAAGTAAGTTACCTGGAATTTTATTCCAAGTTGTTACGACGAATTGTCACAATTTTTTACTTAAATTTCAAAATATTATATTCTTTAAGTTATTGAACATTTATTATGCTAAATAATGAATATTGAAGGCATGAGAGTTAATTTTACTACCACTCGGTTAAGAAAAAGGGTTGCAAACAAATGTTATTTTTACAGATTTTGCAAATGCATTTGACAGAGATAACCATTAAACCTTTATAAACAAACTAACTTCTCTAGGTATTAACTCTTCTTTTGTAAAGTAGGTTGAATCATATTTAGCTGAAAGAATTCAAATACAAAAAATTGATGGCTCGCTCTTGATATATCTTAGTCCCATCTGGTGTTCCACAAGAAAGCCATTTGGGTCCACTACTATTCTTGTTGTTTGTAAATGATGAACCTGATATTTTTCATAATTCAAACTGCCTTCTTTTCGTGGATGATCTCAAACTTTACCGTAAGATTTCAAGTCAAGCCGACTGTGTTCTTCCTTTGGAAGATCTGTTAAGGCTCGATAATTGGTGCAAGCTAAATCAACTACTGTTAAATGCTTCTGAATTTCAAGTCTTGTCGTGCTTCCGAAATTTTAAAGCAATAGTGTTTGATTATACTATTAACTATGCAAATTAAGATCGTGTTACAAGACCAAGACTTACCACACTATGATTATATCATAAACAGAGCAAATCAAATGCTTGGTTTCTTAAAAAGAAAAACCAAGGAATTTTCAAATTCATGTACCTTAAAATCTCTGTACAATTCACTGGTAAGGTCAGTTCTTGAAGAATACTGTACAATAATTGAATAACTTCCCTGATGAAATGAAGTATAATAAAACCTATAATATTTACGTATTGTCTTGCTCTAGCCGTTTATAGTTTTTGATAAAGCCTTATAGGCTGTTTCCTGAAATGCATTCCAGTTCATCAAGATTATTGAACAAGTATCTGCTTAAGAGTTTGTTTCTAGTGCGACATAGAGCTGGGATGTGTCTTCTTGCTCGTACTCATCACTGCAGATTTAGAGCAAATCATCGGTGGTAAGCCGCATTTTTTCTATCTTATAAGCTATTCTCACAAGAAATCTTAGAGATTTTTTGTCTAGGTCGAACACAATCTAGTTTTGTTTGTTTTTTAGGCTATAATTACCTAGCCTCAGCACAAATTTCAAGGCCTTTCCATCTTTTATTGGTTTCTTGAAGTATCTTATGTCAATGTCGTTTTTTTTAAGTTCACAGGGCAACGTCAGGTAGAATTAACAGATCAATAACAGAAATTTCCCTAATCTCTTAAACCAGTGGAAGGATTTTTCAATAGTTACATTTTTATGGTAAGCATAGAATTAGATTCAAAAGCTTTTAGACGACAAAATGTGTCCAAATTATTTTGGTTAAATTTGAACGACATGTATTTTTCGATTTCTTTCTTTTTTTCAAAACATTCTCACGCTCTTTCACAATCTTTTTAAACACTTTCACATAAAAATAAAAATTTGATTCCACTTACCAGGACTACCAAGGAAGACTGAGGAATATAACCGCCGGGAAGCATCAGCATTTCTAGCCTCTGCAGGCGATGACCATTCTCTTCGACACCATCGACCTGAAACAAAATTAAATAATTAAAATTAAATTTTAATCACATTTGTATATAAAAGAATATCAACGCTTTAATTTTTCTATAAATAATAATATATTGTATTTTCGGTTATGGGTAAATAATTGTACGGTTTATGGTATGTGGAATACATCAGGAGAGTTTAAAATATATGATTGATTGTTAATATTATTTTTTTTAAATGATGTTCGATAAATAGTTCTTTTGTTTCAAATTCAAATGACTTCTTGTTTTCAACATATTTTTTATAGGTATGTCTATAAAAATAAAATAAAAAAAATAAAAGAGCTATAGTATATAGAAACGTTTATGGCAGTTTATCTTAATCTTTTTATTTTGTTCTTTTTGATATCTGAGATACTTCAGCTAAATTCTTGTTTTGTTTTGACATATCGTAGATATAGGTGGTATTCAATAAATTCTCTGCGTTTATATTGTCATTAAAATGATTGATGAGGTGGGCAAAGTTAACTTGTCTGGTATCTATCTTTATACCTTTATATTAATCGGACGAAATTCTTTTTGATTTCTTTTTGTTTTTGGTCTGTTTTTCAAAAAAAAAAAAAAAAACTATGTTAAGATACGAGTATTGCGGCATTGCTGCTACTAATATATAAAATGTTGATCTGATAAAATATCATAGAAAATAAATTTATGGCAGAAATGATGATCGGATGATCAATGATTTTATTATATTTCTTTATTTTTTTGGTTTTTTGTTTTGCTACTTAGTTAGAAAATTATAGAATGGCTTCATTTAGGTTAATGACAGGTATACACATTAGGGGTACTTATGTTAATAAGGTGATGTTGATTGAATTGGATTAAAATGTCGATTAAATTTGACGTTTCTTCAGGGTGAAATTAATTTTATCATTTAAGTATCTATAATAACTTTTTCAACGAAGTATAAGATATATGAAAATATACTAAATAAAACGTTTTAGTAATATAATAAAGATATCTTTTTGCTGAACGATTTATCAGTTAAATTTTTCTAATTTGCTGAATTCATATACATTTAGAATTTCTAAAATTTTAAATTAATTGGTCCGTTACTTTGATGAAGGTTTACTTGCTTCTGTTTATGTTTACAAGCTTTAGATGAACCATTTTAAAGAAAAGAGTATTATGATAGGATTTTTTTAAGAAGAGGTTTCAATTAGATATTGAAAAAGAAAAGTCAAAAAATTGTTATAAAATTATAAAGAGGAAAGTATGTAATTAATCCTGAAACGCCAACTTCAGCCATATGGTCTTTATGGCTACAGCATTTAAGGCAAACACCATTTTTGAAGTTTTCTATTACCAAAAGACTCATTGAAGTCTCTTTGTCCTAAAGAACTTAACGAATTCTATCTTTGATGCCTTAAATTAATTCTGGAGGATTCGTAAAGGCTTTACTATTTAAGTGTGAGGTTTTAAAAAGGAAGTTTTAAGATGTTTAATCACAAAACCTCAGTTGCAAATTGTGACCACTTCTGCAACAATTAAATACGGTAAGGAAATATATTGTTAAAAATGCGAATTATGTGATTCCAAAAATTTTAAACATTTTTGTGTTCGATTCAAATGCGTTGTTTAAGAAAACCTCGAAATGTTTATAGAAATCAGGTAAATATCAAAGTATACAGTACAGCTTAAAACGTGACAGCTGAACAAATAGAGGTTAGGTTAGGTTAAAGTGGCTGTTGGTTTGGAAGTCTAACACACTTAGACCAAAGTATGGTCCATTGTGATAGCACATGAGTCAGTTGATCAGCTTAACTCGTCTAACGAGTTGGAGCTCCGAATGAAGCGTAGGAGGCAAATGATGTCAGAATTTTTTAGATCGCTGGTATCGTTGAAGTAGTAGTCTGCGATGTGGATTCTACGTCCTTGTTATAAGGCAGGTAATGTGCACAGAAGATGAGAGATTGTCTCCTCCTCCTTCTCGTCCATGCAACTCCTACAAAAATCATTTGCAGGGGCTCCAAGTCGAATAGCATGCCCAGTTAGGACACCAATAACGTACTTAATGTGCAATCTACTCAGAGAGATTAATTGTTTTGAGCGCCTGGCGCTAAGATTACGCCAAATTAGTTTGGTCGCTAAACAGGTGGTGGAGATATTCCACCTGAAGCATGAATTTACATGTAGCTAAGGGTATGCCTATGATAGCATTGTGAGCCAGCAAAGTTGTTCCGCTTTTTGCAAGTTCGTCAGCTTTGCAATTTCCTGGATAGTCTCTATGGCCAGGCATCCAGAGAAGGTAATTGTTGAACTGTGTAGCCATCTCCGTAAGAGATGATCGACAATTTAGGGCTGTTAGTGAGTTAGTGTAGACAGATTCTAGGGACTTTAACGCAGCTTGGCTATCCGAGAAGATGCGTATATCATAGCAAAAGTGCACAAGCTTTAGGATTGATTTTATCAGTTTAATTAAAATTAAAATTTTGTATTTAAGGATTAACCATTAACTATAAGTTTTTATTAAAGAATCGCTACGTTTTCGATGTATAAAGAAAGTTAAAAAAATTTTAATTTATAACTGTCGATCAGAAAAGGATGATTTTAGAACTTATTTGTGACGAAATATAATGTATGTTTATCAAATTCCATTTCAGAAAAGCAAGCGCCATCGAATTCTATAAGATGTTGATATTATTTCAAAAAAAAAAATGTATAATTATGTGCAAAAATGATTGTCAAAATTTTTCTAACCCTTAAACTGTTAAATGGTTACAACTTTAGAATTGATTCTTTGACGGAATTCAAATTTAGAAATAGACATTGGCAAGATGAGATTTCCGAAGATACATCTGAGGGGAAAATAGCGAGTTCGAAACCGAGACCAAGACGAGACTCAGTTATACGAGACCGATACCGAGAGGAAACTGAAATTTTTCGTTTATAAAGAGATCGAGACGAGACTAGCAACAGTCGTTATGACAGTTCTGTCATCTATTTAAGCCTTTTGATTATATAATTTGTTGTAAAGCTGCAAGTACAGCAGCGCTTTTACTCCTCCTGGCAGCAACAAGATCCTTCCAACTATCACGATTCACAGCAACTGACCTCAGCTGTGACCACGATTGAATACTTGAGACCGAGCCTTCTTCAAAACTGATGACTTCCAAGTTGTCTTTGGTCTTCCAACGCATCTATTACCCTGAGAATACCATTGGACAGATTGTTCTATCCAACGCCATTTCCGTTGCATGATGTCCAATTTTTTCTATCCGGTCCTATTCCACAGTTCAACGTTAGTAATGGTTTGCGGCCAACGGATTTTAAGAATAGAACGCAGACAACGGTTAACGAAAGCTTGTAGTCTGATAGAGATGATGGTACAGCATTTAAATGTTTCAGAAGCATATAAAAGCACTGATTTGTCTTTGGATTCGAAGAGTTTCAACTTGGTGCGTAGCGATATTGTGCTAGAGTTCCACATTCCACTTTATTCTACTGTTAACATCCAGGTCCGTTCCGCCGTCGAGAGCTATAAAACTTCACAGATAATTAAACTGCTCGACCTCCTCTATGGTCCCCTGCTTTAGAAACACTTCTGTGCTTTGGCCCGTGGTCATTACTTCGGTCTTATTTGTGTTAATCCTTCAGCCAGCAACCTGTCGATTCTATTGTATTGAATAACACATCTGATTTAAGCCTACCGTGTTGTTTGCCATGAGACATATAAGCCTTCTGATAAGTTGGTGAAATGATGTAAAAATCACAAAATAGTATTAATGTTACTATTGAGAAAACTTTCGTATACTTCTTTGGCGTGAAGGTTAGAGCTTAATATGATCCTTGCCTGTATCACCTAAAGTTTGGTATTGCCTCTTACGAGGAATTGACAAATTCTTCAATAAAGGTCATTAAAAATGGTTTCCCAAAAATGAGATGATCGGATAAGTACTGTAGGTCCCTTCCATCTATGACATTAATGACACACAACAAATGGTTAAGAGTCTCTAGGGCCCTGGTTCTCTACAAAACACCTAATTTGTTTGCAATTAAGAAACAAAATGTTCAGTATCAAACTTAAGCAGTACTATTTTCCTTAGTTTGAATCATATTGGAAGCTATTTATGATAAAATGGTAATTAAGACGTCACTTTAAAATTTTAATAAAGAAAATAGTTCATTAAAGTCTTTTAATATTTGTCTACCAAATCTTTCTGCTTCGTTTTAAATTATCAAAATTTTTTCACTTATGGTTTAAAAGGTAAAGCTTGATCTCCTCGAAAACTATGAAATAATGAGTTGAGCTTAAAGTTTTTAATATATCTATAACAATCATACTTTTTAAAAAAACAATAATTTTATAAGATTTTCGAACCTTTTTTTTATTTAAATAAAATGAATATATTTAATTACGATTTTCATGAGATTTTTTTTGCAAAGAAACTGCAAGCTAAAAGTTCTCTCTGAGTCCCCTTTTTGATAATATAACCATCACCCTTGAGGAGTTTGACCCTCCTAAAGCAAAATTTAAAAAACCAGATTTGTATTTTTTATTAACAACCCCAAAAATTGCACTATTTACAATAAAAATAACACCAACAAATAATTAAACTCAAAACTTTCTCTTCTAGAGCTCAGCCTCGTGCTTATGTTCCTCCTCATGAATAGAGCCAAACCCCAAAAACCATCATCAGTTTTTTAAGCTACCACGTGATATCCACTTTCTTTAATGCCCCTAAACGAGTCACCATTGTTGTTGTTGTAGTTATTGTTGTTATAGATATATAAACAAAAATAACACTGCAATTGCCAATTATTATGGCGGCTAACGTATTTTTTTTTTATATTCTGTGTGTCCCTTATTTTGAATTCGCTAAGGGTAAAACGTAAAAGAGTATAGCATAGATGCTTCCTTCCTATAGTTGCTACCTTCCACCATGAGCCACCACCACTTTGGGGGATAAAAGTGAAATAGAGAAATTTAATATTAAATGCTCCATAAAAAAAGTAATAATAATTCATAAAAAATGCAATTTTATATTTTTTTTGTAACTCTTGTTGTTGTTGTTGTTTTTGTTTATTTTGTCCTTTTTTTATAAATTTTGTGTGTGGTGGAGGAATTTTCATGGGAGGGTGTCATCCAGACCCAGAGAGTTCAGTACCTAAAGATACTTTTTCTTTTTAAATAGCAATTTCTGTTAAATTTTATGAAACAGATGAATATTGACTAAGGACACGGGAAAAACACAAACTTTTCGAAGGATAATGGTAGTGTATAGGTGAATATTCTCGTAATGAGGAAGGAAAATATGTTTATTCGGTAATCGAGATCATCACTCAACCATATTCCATTAAAAATTAACAACAAAGTTGGTTTATTTTGAAAGAAAAAAATAAAGAAAATATTCTACACCGTGTCGCGTCGGACCGCATCGCATCAAACCCTCCTCGTCTTGAAGTAAACAAACTGTTTTGCATAGGAAGTTAAAGGTTGGTGGTTGGATGGTTTATAATGAAAAAAGTGTCACCCCTGAGAATGAATAAAGTAGAAAAAAACTGACACCCCACGCCTTGTCTGTATATTTTTTATTTACCCTATTTAACACTATTGGATTACATTTCATTCCTGAAAATGCAGTCTTGCATCATCAACAGACTAGAGTTTTTTTTTTCTTTTGTTAAATAAAGGTGAGTTCCTTATAGAACTCTCCCACACATAAAGTCACCAGAGCAGACATCATCCAGGGATACAAAAATGGAAACAAAAATTACAAAGAGGGTGGCACCTTATACCGCGGATGATGACTTCTCTGTGTGTATAAAGAAATAAAATAAAAATAAAGAAAATTATTATTTCTATTTTGCATGATGACAAAAATTACCACCATCCTATAACTTTTATACCTTACACCCTCTTGGAGGCTACAGAAAACAGGCGAAATGGTCTATAAGAGGGCCTTAGGTCGCATAATAATTTTGTAGGATTCTCAAAGCAGGATTTTATCAAGGGAAAGGATACAAAAGCTTCTATGCTAAAATAGAACAGTAATAGAACAAAACTTCAATTACCTTCAATAAAATATATCTACCACCCTTATTAAAGCTTAAGGTATCGCCTGATTTGTATCCTTGACAGATACGACCCTGACTGACAAAATGACAACGATAACGATGTTTAATGGAAAATAAAAGTGTCGTCCTGTGCTCTTAGCAGTTCGTATTTTTTATTTTTTTGTTTTTACTTACTATTTGGTCTTATGGGCATTCTCTTGGGAACATAGCATTAACGGTTAAATAAAAGAAAACCCCAACCATAAGGAAGTGAAATAAAAATAAATAAATTCAAAAACAAAAAAAATATATACTTTTGCAATTTAGAGAGAGAAATGTAATTTCAACTTTTGTTAAGTTAAGTTTTTCTACACGACGACGCACCAAATGATGATGATGCGAATGAATGAACTAAATGAGAATTTATTGTTTCTTTTTTCTTAATGTTGTTATTTTTTTTATAATTCTATTTATCCTTCGGGATATATCCTTATGAGGTTTTCATCTGTCGTATTATCGTATAAAAGTTTCCTGTTTATGTTTTTATTTTTTTTTTTGTTGGTTGCGGGAGCAACAGATTACAGTTATTTAAGTTATTTTGTTATTCATATTTTTGGTATTATTTTCTTTTTTAATAATGAAAGTTTTAGAAAATACTTAACAACTTTGAGGAGGATCCTTTTGGAGAGGTCATGATTCTTAATTTTACTGAATTTTAACAGCGTTTCAAATAGAAATCCAACATCAAAAAACCAAAATTTACTTAAGCTCCCTAAAAAAGCCATCTAAATTCACAATAACAAACGATTCAGCAAAATGTCAAAGTGACAGTTTGTTATTTATTCACAATAGCTTAAACTTAATTAGGAATTTCCAATAAGAAGTTTCACTTTAATATTTAAAAGAAATGATTATTTTTGAATTTTAATGGATTGGTGTTTATTTCACTACAAAGAGGAAAGGATGTTTGGGAAAACGAAAATTAGTCAAATAGTCCCCAAAGCCTACGGTTGTAGCACGATTTCTGTTTCATGAAGTTTTAACTACAAACTCGAAAATTTTCTTTTTTAAATTTCCTTCACTTAACAAATTTCATTTAAGGGGTTTTGAATCGATTGTGGAGCATTAACGTAGACCTAAAATGGTTCGTAATGGTCTAAAGGTGTTAAGTCACAAAATCTCGGGGAAATTATTTTCACCTCTTTGAGATATAACACGGTCATGAAACTTTTTTGTTTTCTTTACTGTTGCAAACTGTGACTGTTAAATATTCACAATTTTTTGAGTGAATACATTGCTATATTTTTATTAATATCATGATTTTTATTACTTGTCAAATCTTTGACGTTAGCAAAAAATGTAGTCACAAAGTTTAATATAAGAACAAATATGAATGTTCCTGTATTATTGCCTAAAGACTAAATTAATATGACTTTCAGGAGTTGTTCTAGACTCAAGTTGTTAGTATTTAACGAAAGAGACGAGCGAGACTAATTTCGACACATAAGATATTTTTATCTGAGCCCAAGGAAATGTCAAAAGATGACAGATTCAGGAGTGAAAACGTAATATTTGACAATTTACTAAATATCAGAAATTTTAATCTTTTTTCAACCACCCAAATAATTAAATTCTATTGTCTCAAGAAACTTTGCATCTTAACACGGGTTATAACAGTGACAGATCTACAATGACAGAAACTGTGGATTCAAAGAATAAATGTTGCTTTTTAAACTGTAGTAAAATGTTGACTGTAGTACAGTTATTAAGTTAAATCTTGACAGTAGTAGTAGTGGCGTGATACTTAGTGTTTAGGACTTTTGATCTTAGGTTTAATCCCTGCATGTGCATTTTTAGGTTTTTTTTACGGGTACTGCCTCTTGCGATAAATTTGCCAATCCACCAAGAAAAGTGCTCTCTAAAATTTGTCTTTCGGATTCGGCATAAAAACTGTAGGTCCCTTTTATCCCTGAATTGACTATCACATAGGAATGGTGTCTATAGACTAAAATTTCAATTGTATTAAAACATTAAAAACGGTGCATCTAAAGACGTCTAAGAACAGTGACAGTTTAACAAAAAAGAAAAACAGCAAACCTTTATCTGTGGAAAGGATCTTTAGATTCAAAATTACGGGAACTGAAAATCCATTTAGTAAATAAAACTTAACTAAAATGTTAAAAAAGTAAGAAGTTAAAAACGTTCAAAATAACCGAATTCTTATTTAATAAAATAGCTTTAACAAATGCTTCATTTGTTATAATTTATCGCAATTACCTGTCGGTTGAAAGTTTTGAAAGGCTCTTGTGTAAATATGTACATAAAGCTTCTATAGAAAACGTTACTTCTTTAGATTTAAACAAAAGAAAGAGTCTTAGTCTTAGTTCGGAAGAATAATGTTGTTAAATGTATTCCTACATTCTGATACCCTTAAAGACTATATTAGCCCCATTCTTAATAAACCTACCTATCTTAAAAGTTACTTAGAAAATGTAGGAACTGATTAGGATACTAGAATCTATTGGCCTTACGGCTTATTTACACAATTGAAGCTCTACAAGTGATTAACTTTTTTAATACTTACTCGTACTGTTTTATGTATTCTCTCAACAAATTAAATTAAGGGCTTAAAGCCTCATGCAGTCTTTTGGTTTTTAATACCACTTAAGTATTTCTTCTACTTAAAAATTAAATTTCTTTTGGAAACTGCTTAACCGACGGCAAAAAACAAATATCTGAGAATTAACTCTATGTGAATTTTAATATCTTCTAACTTATTTATCATTGTTCTACCGACACATTTGACTTCAGTTAACTCATCCAGAGCTTCACTCCAATAAATCAAGTCTATTTTTACTCAAAAACACTTAATCTTAACTTTAGATACCGATGTGCCTAATTCAACCTACCCAAACCATTTCTCAATGCAACACCTTTTCATCTTTTTTTTTTATTTTTGAGAAACACAAAGTCTTCAACCCAATAAATATATCATTTTCTTTATATTTCCAAAAAATATTATGTCAAATATCATAGCAACGTATTAATCTATCTCTAGATACCGCCATAGTATCTAAGCTACGTCCTATGGCAAGGTTTATATTTTTCTCTAATAAAATCTGTCTACTCCGCCCTCAAAAAATAAAAATATCAATGAGACAACAACAACATGAAAATATAATAATAAAATCATAACAAAGATGAATAACGCCGCCACCGTCGCCGTTTATTTATTTTTCTTTTTATTATTTTTTTACGATTTAAAGATTGAAGAAGGTGTTGTCGTTGTTTCAAAGTGAATATAAAAATATAATAAATTCTATCAAAAAGTAAAATTCTCACATAAATCTTCATAACGTCTAGTGCTGCCAATATGTCTACAAGTGACTGATACGAGAACTAAATCACTAAAATTTGTTCCCCTCTTTTTGTATTAATGTGTTGATGTTGCGATGTTGATTCTATACACACCACAGCCTGGGGTTATTCTTTTTCTTATAAAACACACACAACACACACTCTCAAACACATTGCCAGAGATATAAATGGTACCCCATGCCCATACACTTACTTGAGATAGCTTCCCCTAAAGAGTCTTTTCTCAACTTGAAGGCTTGAAGCAAAAGCTGACGTCTGAAGAGCTGAATACTACGACACTATATTACTTGAATGTGTGTGTGGTTTTGTATCTTTTTGCGTGATTCTCTCTCTCTAAGCAGAAATATACTTTTTCTTGTTGTTTTGCAAAATGTATGAAATGAAAAGACGAATGAAAATTGCTTTAGAGGTTGAAGTCGTTTTGTTTTTTTTTTTTTTGAAAAGAAATAGAAAAGAAAATTGCATTTTTCTTCATCATTTTCATGCCAAGCAAAACTATTTCTCTCCACGCGAATGAAATAAAATAAAAATAAGAAGAAAAGTAGAAAAAAAAGTATCTCTAATAATGGAATTGCACTTTGTGGCCAAACAGCATTCTGTCTTTTTCTTTCTTTCTTCTCGTTTTGCTCTAAAATTTCATCGCACTTTAAAATTTTTCCTTCGTTGAGCTTCGAGCGCAATAAAAGAAAAACTTAAAAAACTAAAGAAAATTGGAAATGGATAGATACGGTTATACGAGACGACCGCGACGAGACGAAAAATGAGGTAGGTACCTAATACCTTTGTATACCTACCTACCTCCCAACTTATATGGCATAGGTATAAAGTGTAGTGTGTGAAATGATGAAGCAAAAATAATAAAAAATAAAAATTAATTCAAAAGAGAAATAAATAAATAAATGAAAATGAGATAACATACAACAACCGTTCCATCAGACATAGGTGGGCATAGCAAAGCATAGATACGTAGCCTAGCCACCACCTCATAGATACGCGAATTAAAAGTAAAAAAAACAACAGAGAAAAACTTGTGCGAAGCAGTACAAAGTGCAGATAGATAGGTTTGTATAGGAATGGGTGGGGAGGAGTTGTATCTACCTACCTACCTACCTTCCTATCTGTTTTCATGTTTAGTTTTTTTCTTTTTCTTCTTCTTTTTATTTTGTTTTATTATTTTTATATAGGTATAGAGAGAAGTATTAACAAGAGAGGTGGGCTTAATTTAAGACCCAACCTGCCATTTTGATATTTTGTAATGAGTGTTGTTGCGGAATGAATGGCACAAAATGAAGGGGGATATACAGTTAGGCAGGCAAGCACACACCATATACAGTACAATACACCAATATGAATATAGATACTTATACTATTCCAACCAACCTAACTAACCTAGGTATACATCCATAGGTATAGATACTTAGATAGGTATAGAAGATTGAATTGCATGAAGTAAAAATATTCACAAATAGATGGCGGGAGGTTAATTGGTGTAGTTTTTGGTGTTTAAACAGACTAAATCGTGTATTTTAGAGCGCGAGAAAATTGTTTTTTTTTCATCTATGGAAAATATCTTTTGTTTGTTTTTAAATTCCTCACTAGATAGGTTAGAATTTTATCTTGAAAGAATGTATGGAGATTTTTCTTTTAAGTTAAAATAAGAAAATAAAGGAGGACTTAAAAAATTGTATGAAGACGACTTTAGCTTGGTAACACAATAGGATAATATTTTTCTGTCAAGTAGACGATTTGACGCTTTTGAATGTATAATAAGATACTTTTTCAAGATATGTCAAATATTAAAATTCTATTATACACTATATCTACATCTAAAGCATGGAGTTTGACAAATTTTTAAGCTCTATGAGTTCAAAACTGTATGGTTTCTAAATAATATATGATCCTGAACTGGGCGCCAGTTAAGTCGGTTAAGTGTTGTTTTGCTCTTTTAGTGTCATTGAGCCTACAATCTGTAAGGGGATAGATTTGAAAGGTAGGAATGCAAAACAAAACGCCGGAATTCAATATAACACATTTGTTTTTTTAATTGTAGGCTTCGAATATTTACTTAAGAAAACTAAAGTTAATTTAACACTGTGACTGCTGACGGCAATCGTATTTTTTCTGTGCGTCGGTGGACGTCGGCGCATCGTCGACAACATGTTACTGACCACTTCCATTGCCTCCACACACCGGAAAAACGCAATATACTATGATTCTGACGTCGACTACGCGACAATAATTTTTTATAGCCAAAAAACAAAATGTTATTAGAATTAAGCACTGATATAAGTAAAGCAGAGTAAAAGGAACCTTATTGACAAAAAAAAATGTCACCATAGAGAATTCGGTCAAAGTGTTAGAAGACTACAATTCTTTGACCTCAGGCAAAAAGGACTTAAGACAGAAATTGGTGGTCACACATTTTGAATAAACTCCAGATATTAATATCAAAACAAACTTTTGCCAAATTTTTGCCGAAATAATACGATATCTAGATCCAGACTCAAGTTTTTAGTATTAAACTCAAGGTTTAGAATAAATATTACTACACTAAGTCAAAAAACCTAAGATGCAATTTTTTAACTTTAAGACCTTTTTACCTAACTTTAAAGAATTATCACATACCAAAAAGCAGTTAATAAGCATGAAATTCCACGGTTTTTTAAATACACACAGTTCTGAATTGGGCGCCACTTAAGCTTAAAGTTTCTTATCTTCGTTTTTCAAACAGGTGACTTTGCTTTTGGTACCGACATTGATCTCGTTACCTCTGAATAAAAAATGAATATATTACGAAAGTGAAAAAAGTAGCTAACGGATAGTTTTAGGGTATCGAAAAAATACCGTTACAAAGAATATAAAATATATAACTTTATTTTTGGTTGTTAAATCTCTTAATACAGTGGACGTCCAGTATAACGAATGATATAATGTTCGAGGTCATTCTCTATATCGAGAGCGTTCGTTATATCGATCGACTTTTCCATTCAAAAAAATTTAAGTAAGTGGTTTATTTATTAATTTTATTAATAATTTTGGCACACGGAATTTTATTGTAATTTCCTTAAGTGAAACGCCTTTGTTGCACTCATCAATAATTTTGACTTTGTCTTTTAATGAAAGCCGAGTACGTTGAGATTTTGTATTCATTTTAATATTTTGTACATAATACTAAATCTACAAAATTATTACGGAGCGTTTCAACCAGACGAGACTTTAAACAACAAAAACATTATTAAACTGCTAACATTATCTTGAGGTCGTGTCATTGAATATGTGTGTGTTAGACCGTACATAAAATTCAAAACTGCATAGCGATAGACAAACCAAAAAATAAGAATTCTAACAAAAATGTTTTAGTAGGCGATGTGAAGACTTAACGAAAAACAGAAAGCTTGTTATAGTTTTGAACCTTTCGCGCCACACACATACATATGTACGAGAATAAACTTATGTGTTGACATAAAAATATATGCACAGATCACAATGGCAAGAAAAAAAATCATTTTAAGGCAATATATATTACGCGTTCGTTATATCGGATAGTAAATTTTTATCATCGTTCGTTATTTAGAGATGTTAATGTAAATTTCAAAAGCGTTCGTTATATCGCAAATTCGCTATATCGGGCATTCGTTATATTGGACGTCCACTGTACTATGAAAATGGACAAATTCTTAGTTCAAATTTAGTCTTATTTGAAATAAAATTTACTTAAGAAAACAATCATCATTGTTGGAAGTTCCATGTTCTATATTTCTTTTTCCAAAATATATGTGATATCTTAAACAAAACAATCGCTCTCTAATTGATATAAATATACAATATTTGTATTGCTAATAAACATTTTAACAACAAAAGGAACAAAATTGAATGATTTTTCAATTTATAAGGTCCTGAGTTGGGCGCCATTTAAGCTTAAAATGTTTTTTTTTTCTTTATTCGTACAGATAACTTTGTTTTGGTAATATATAATATATGATTCATAATTAAGTACAATCCACTGTGAAATAATCAACTGTAAGACAGGTTTAAAGGGCATCCAAAACTTTCGGTGAGACTAAAAATACAACATCAATTCCTTAATTTTTTTATTTATAATTCGTGTTGTACTAAAATAAAATTTCAAATAATCAGTCTGAGTTCAGCCTTATATGAAACTAATATTACTCAAAAATTAAACAAACAATTTCTAAAAGTTCTCTGTTCTATGTCCCCTTCTCCAAAACAAATCTGATCCCCTAAACAGATACAGTCACTATCTAAATTTTCGACATAGTTCCCGGAATTATATATTAAATACTAGTATTACGTTTAAACATTTCCAATCACTACAAGTACAAAATTTTAGTGATTTTTCACATCTACACGGTCCTGAGTTGGGCGCCATTTAAGCTTAAATTGATTTTTCTTAATTTTTTCATACAGATTACTTTGTTCTGGTAGAGACAGTATATCACTGAATATGTGATTCATAAATAAGTAGAATCAGCTGTGAAATAATCCACTATGGGACAGGTTTAAAGGGCATCCAAGACTGAGACCGTGAGAATTAAAAATAAAACATACATTCATTTATTTATTTATTTATAATTCGTTTTGTACTAAAGTAAAGTAAAATGTCAAATACTCAGTCTGAATTCAGCCTGTAGTGATTTTTCAATTTTATACTGTCCTGAGTTGGGCGCCATTTAAGCTTAAAATGATTTTTCTCAATTTTTTCATACAGATTATTTTGTTCTGGTAGAGACATTATATCGCTGAATATGTGATTCATAAATAAGTAAAATACATTGTGAAATAAATCACTATGGAACAGGTTTAAAGGGCATCCAAGACTGAGACCGTGAGAATTAAAAATACAACATACATTCTTTTATTTATAATTTGTGTTGTACTAATGTAAAGTAAAGTGTCAAATACTCAGTCTGAATTCAGCCTAGTATGAAATAAATATTGTTTAAAAAACAAAGAAACAATTATCAAAGGTTTCTGCTCTATGGTCAGATGCAGTCACTATCTGAAGTGATTGACATAGTTCCTAAAATTAAATATAAAATATTAGCATCGCATTTAAACATTGCCAATCAGTATAACTACAAAATTGTAGTTATTTTTCAAATTTACACGGTCCTGAGTTGGGCGCCATTTAAGCTTAAAATGTTTTTACTTCATTTTTAAAAAGGATTATTTTGTTCCGGTAGCGAAATTATATTGCTGAATCTGTAATTCATATATGAGTACAATCCAGAGGTTTAAAATTCATCCAAAACTTTCGTGAGAATGAACACACACAACATAAATTCTTAGGTTGATAATTTTTCGTGTTGCACTAAAGTACAGTTGAGTGTCAAATACTCAATCTAAATTCACTTTTTTTTTTAATTATTGAAGTTCTCAGTTCTATATTCCCTCCCTCAATACAAATCTGATGCCTTAAACAAATACAATCACTCTCTCTGCAGCCGGTTGCATAAAGTAGATACGTACTAGAATTATATATAGAAAGAATATTTTTATCGCCTCGGTGGAGGGTGATAAATCATTTCAAATGTCACTTTTCCGAAACAATTTTATCTATAGTTGATTTTTTTTTTCATTTATATTGTCGCGCCGTTCGACGACACGACGGTCGATTTTGTTGTCATTTCTCTGGCACAGATAGATACTTTCAGATATAGAGTGATATTATTTTTTAAATACACTCAGAACTAAGGCCACTTCATATTGGACATAGGCACCTCCCCTTCTTAATTTGTATACCTATACCTGGGATATATATTTTCTACTGTCTCTTATTTTAGATTTAGTTTCTAAGATCTAAAAAATGCATTACTTCAGTAATATTCTCGAGACCTAGTTTTCTGTGTTTGATGGTTGGTGTAGGCACAATATGCAATACATGAAACTTAAACTCATAAAGAATATAAACTAAATTTATTGCCTAGAAAGCATCGCATCTATCAACTTATGCATATAAATAAAAAGAGTCTGCTTAAGTAGCTGTTGTCTGTTCTCCTTGTCGTCGCCAGCGCCAACGTAGCTCTTATCAAACACATTGAATCTGATGGACTTCAGATGTCATATTAGAATCAGATTTTGTTCATTTTTGCAATGGTTTATACTTAGCGCCATTTGGCATTCAAATGTGTGATATGTTTATTCTAAATTACGGAAGAATTTACTCTTTAATTTGTGATAAAGTATAACATTGTGTAGGTTTGATAGTAAGGAAGGTATTTGAAGGCTTATTATGGGTAATTGTATAACAGGTGTCTTTTGGAAAATTCGTCGAAACTTTTGATATTTTTGAAATCCTAAAATCAATCATTCGAACTTAATAACTCATGAATCGGGGACATTCAAAAAATGTGAATATTCTCAATTTAAGTCCTTTCATACAAACTCATCTTCTAGAAGTCAAAACTTTTTCACAAATGAATTCCATGACCTGACTATTAAAGAAATTCCATTCCCAATTTCATCATACAGCAGAGTTTTTTCCATTAAAATCCCCATGGCACCTATCTTATATCCTCCAATTTAAAAATGTCTATATGTTGGTACACTTTGTATGTAGGTAGGTATAAATCTTTTCTACTTTTCAACATCAACGCTTTTTACACAACATCAAGTAAAAAAATTTAAAAAAAAATGTTACAAAATCCACAAACAAGAGTGTGCTGTTACTGCTACTGCTGCTGCAAGCTTTTCTGATAAATGCATCTAGATACACCTTTAAATTGGAAAACCAACCCCTAAACAACCCCTCTATGATGGTTGTGTATAGTATTAAAAAAGTACGTGAATATACACACCTTATACCCAGAACAACCAACAATAACGTAACTCGTCTGCGTTGTCATGACATCGTTAGCGCCCGCTGTTAGCCTGACGTATGTGCAAGTTTAAGTTCGTGTTTGAAAATAAAACATGATACCCTTTCTCGCTGTGATGGCTATACATACTTCTTACTATATATCCTTATACAATACAACAACAACTTCCAACCTTTATCCCAATGTATAGTATATCCTCTTTGTTGGCTCAGCTAAAAGCAACAATTCCGCTGCATTTGCACCAAAAACTTAAGAGGAAGTGCAATGACAACGAAAAAAAAGGATATACCTATATAAAAGGGAGGCGAAATAAAAGTTGAAATGAAAAACCCCCCTTCATCCCCATCTGCCCCGAGCTTGCTAGGGTTTTTTTTTTGTTTGTATATTACATTAGGGTTTTCGCCATTATTCCATAACCCCGAAAAGCTTTTCCATTTCATTTTTAAACCAATCCCATTTTTGTTCCGTGTTGTTACTTTTGCTATATAGCAGTGTATGGAGCATGAGGATGCACTGCACAGTGCACAACCAACAACAACAACAAGACAAAAAAGTAAAAAAACTAAAACATTGCAAAAATCCATGACAGTGCAGACGAACTTGGAAAGGGAAATAGTATTTTTTCATTTTTTTGTTCGTATAAACCACCCTTCTGATGATGCAGCCGCATATGTGCAATCCCTTTTATGTAGGGCTTCCCTTAGTTTAAATTTTACTATGAAATGAATGTGAAGAAAATTGGTGAAATGCTTCTGGCGAAATTCGCATTTCTGCATCATTCCGACGGACATATAGCGGTAGGGAGACTTATATTGAAAGATCTATGGGTTTAAAATTTATATTTTTGAAAAACGTGTGCGATGGGTGTTAAAAGGGCAAGTTATATGAATTGGAAATATAAAAAGAAAAAACAGAATAACTAATTTTTAATGGATAGCAAAAAGAACAATAAGGGCTGAATATAGAATACATCAAATTAGTTTCTTATCGTTCATTTAAATGATGAAAAAGTGAAGAATTCTATGGTTTCTTGAATATTTACAATCCTCAGTTGGGCGCCATTTAAACAAAAAGTGATTTTTCTCTTGTTTTTATTGTTAGAATTAGTCAGAATTCATTAAATTGCACCAAATAAGGTTAAATTATTCAACTTGAGTAGTCTCTGATGTTAAGAAATAACCCTTGAAGTTGACAGATTCATTGTCAAAATAGGAATTGAATTTAATAGAACATAAAATAATTATCCATCTCCTATATGCTAAGAACCAACTCTAAGAACTCATATTCTTTATTACTTGATTGGTAAGTTTAAAATATCTTAAGTCCTGAGTTGGGCGCCAGTTAAGGTCGAATTATATTTAACCTTCATGTAGCCAATTCTTACGACCACAGCTGTACTCTTAATTTATTTTTAAATTTAAATTAAGGTGAAATTTTCTGATCAATGTGATATGATTAAAGTATTTTCCTTTGTTGTTTTTTTGAATAAAATAAATAAAATAGATATGGTGGAAAAATATTGATATCCATTTTACATTATTATTTTCTGGTGTGATTTTGGTTTATGATAACTTAATAAGGGAATAAATATGAGTTTCTTTTTTTTAAATTCAACAAAAATGTAATGACAATAATTTAAAATGTTGAACAGTTGAAATAAATCGTATATACGTGCGATGTTTTCTATGTTTTTTCTTGTAAGAAAATAAGATGTGAGAAATCATTAGAACCTTTTACAGTTTTATCATGTGAAATTTCGAAATTTAAGATTAATTGTGACAATTTCAATTTATCATTGCAAATCTTCTATGTTTTTTTGTGGTCTATCAAAGTTTCAGACCCGTTTGCGAATTAGAATCTCACTTAATCAAGATGGACTTGTTTTGATATTTTGTGGTTAAATATTGTCTATGTTTTAGATTTATGTGTAAAAACAGTTGAATTAAATTTTATAAAACCAGATATAATCAAACTGGTTTTAAATTGATATGATGATGTACTATTTTAAGTAAAAAAACATAGAATTCAACCTAATTTATAAAGTTTAAATTTATTCAAACTGTGTGGTTAATAAAAACTAAACTCAGACAACCTGTTTTCTCTTCTTTTGTCTTTTATACAAATATGGAACCCACTTTAATTTTGAGCTCATTTGTCATTAAAATTATTCGAAAACAAATTTTCGTGGTCGCACAAGACCGCACACACCGTGAATCTTGATCAAATTTGTCAAACGAAAAAAACAACAATATTCATCATCAATAAATTATTTTATTTATTCATTTATGTATACCACAAAAATGAAACCAAAAACCGTTCGAATTCACAAACAATTCCCATAACTCTCCACTCACTTATACTAATAAGTGATAACTTCATATGGGTACCTACACATGAACATAGGTTGGTCAGAAGTATAAGTGGGTATGAAAAAGGACATTGTCCAATTTTGCATGTAAATTAGCTTAAGTATATGAATATAAGGCATCATATAAAGACTGAGTTCAAGTAACTTCTTCATCAAAATTGGAAAAGAGCTTTATACATTTTTTTAACTTCTTAAGCCTCAAAACAAATTTCGACAACACAAAAGAAAATTTCTTAAAATTTAACTTTAAGAAGGTGTATAAAGTCATACTTAAGCTAATACTTGACTTGTGGTGTTCCGGTGGTGCGACACCGCGTCACATTACCAGCAAACTCACTTATAAGTCCTTCGGGATGCTTAAGTTTATTGTCGACATCAAAAGTGATCAGTAATCCGCCACCACCTACGCTCCACCGAGTTCTTTACTCGGCTGTCATTTGCTTATATGTTTATATTAGTCACAGAAGAGAGTGAATTAAAAGCCTAAGCTCTGACTCTTCGTCTGGCTTTGGATGGAACGATCGCGGACATGGACATTATTGGGACGAGACATCTTACAAACCTACAAATATGGTGGACAAACAGCACAACAAAAAATAAAGAGTCACAAACGCAATAACACCGAAAACGTTCAAAATCGCGTATAATATATGTACATAGGTGTGTGGGAACAGGATACGGATACACTGCTGCGTTAGCGTTTCTTTGGCCTTATAGCATATACGCACATTGACCATAATGTAATACTGACCGATGATGGGTCTCTCTGCATCACATTTGCGATATGGTGTCATTCTGTACAGAAGATCCATTATCTTACAGTGGATCCATTGTGGGATTTAGTTTGGATTAAAAATGATTTAAAAATAAATCTAATTAAACTTGAAATTTTGTTCCCTAATTTTTGCTTTTTTTCGCAAAATACTTTTGATTGTGAATTGTTTGTTAAATAATGTTAAGGCCCGCTCTGACAATTCATTCCTCATACTTTGACTTGCAGAAATGTAAACAGTTTACCCTTAAGCTCAATCTTGGATGTTTTCTCAATTAAAGAGACTTCTTTTTTAGGTGCACATGAAAAATGTGAAATAAAAGTTCGATTTAAATTTTTTTACTTACCGCATTTCCTCCTTCAAACAATCAGTTTTAATACTTCGACTTGCAGAAATGCATACAGTTTACCTTCGAGCTTAATTTTGAACGTATTGAGATTCCTACTTAAGCTGCACAAGAAGAATGTTTGATAAAATATCGATAGAAATTTTCTAACTAATCGCATTCTCCTCTTCAAACAATCAGTCTTAATACTTCGACTTGCAGAAATCCATACCGTTTACCTTCAAACTCAATTTTCAACGCATTGAGGTTCCTACTTAAGCTGCACATGAAGAATGCGGGATGAAATTTCGATTACAAATTCTCTAACTAACCGCATTTCCCCCTTCAAACCAGTGTTAATGCTTCGACTTGCAGAAGTGCATACAGTTTACTTTTAAGCTCAATTTTGAAAGTATTGAGATTCCTACTTAAGCTGCACATGGAGAATGGGGATTAAAATTGTCTAACTAACCGCCTTTCCTCCTTCAAACAATCAGTCTTAATACTTCGACAGCTTGCCTTCGAGCGCAATTTTGTACGTATTGAGATTCCTACTTAAGTTGCACATCAAGAATGTGGAATATAATTTCGATTAAATATTGTCTCTCCATGTAAATTCACGTAATCCACTGTTTTTTTTCGATGGACTTTTCTTTGTTTAGCTTCTTCTGACTGCGGTGTTCTTTTTTTTGTTGTTGAAATATCAGAATTGTCACTTTACCATACACCAGACAGACTCTTGGCCCCATTCGTATGTGTGATGGAGGAGACTGTGATGGTTTTCTTTAAGTTGAGATTGGGAGGAAAAAAAAACAAAATTTTTGCATTTTATTCGATGTTCCAGTGTTGTTGATGTGTCCAAGAGATTGCCGATCAACATGTTGCCAAAGGAAGGTTTCAATTCCAGTTTCAGTTACACTGCTGTTTTGCACAAGACCCAAGGCACAACAAAACAGAGAAGAGACCCAACTACGCTGTCCTGCAGCCCGCAAGCCTGCCACGTTCAATGATCTCTGCAATACGATATGTCACCACATGTGACACATTGTCTTTTGTGGCAAGGTGTGGAGCTTGCTTGAAGAATAAAAAAAAAGTCCGCTGCGGGTCTTTCAATCAAGATTACCCGTGCCACACCACCCTTTCTCTCAATCCCTTCCTCACTCTTCTTTATTTGAGAGTGTTTATCGTTTGTCTAACTGATGATATGAAGAACGACGAAACGAAAAGAGGTCACTATAGATGTCAGGTTTTTTTTTTGATTAATTTGCCCGAATTACAACGCTAACGAACATTATTTTATTTTTTGACAACATAAGGACCACCGTTCGTTGCTGCTTACTCAATTAGCACGTGTCATTGTAAGGTCAGATATCATAAGGCTATAGTGAGAGGAGGAGAGGGGGAGGGGGATTTCCTCTCTGAACCTCGGTTCGTTTCGATTTCTATTGTTATATCGGAATACAGGGTGTTATGGAAATCGTAAATATTGCATTATACCACCGTACTTTTCTATAAACGGGGCATTATTTGCGACGCATTCAACTGTGCACCTCCACCTTCGCAGTTGTAGTCGTCGTCGGTCGTCGTCGCCACCACCACCGACGCTACTGCCACTTCTAACCATTGTGTGTGAACGCGCCAGGCTATAGCACTATTGTCCATATCAGGTTCGGGTACATTCGGTTTGGATAATACCGTCCGTGCGTCGCCTCACTTTCACCGTCCGCAATATTCAACGTTGTCATTGTCGGCGGATATTTGAATTTGTTTGCCGTTTTGTTGGGCGCGTACGTTATGGCGAAATCAATGATGCGGGAATCGCCACCATATAACCGATGCCTACATACCTACATTTTTATATCAACATATACTCTCGAAAACGGTTTCGAATTCGGATTCGGTGAGTGGTTTGTTATGGAAAGTCAGTCAGCAAAAATGGAGACGTCCAAAATGCACCACTGCTGCTGCTGATGATGGTTTATACCATAAACGACGCGCAACATACAGGGTATACCCACATACATATATATGAGCTCAATAAATAAATGACATGACGGTTGAGTGAGCGAGGGCAGCCAATTTAAAATCACACTTTATTTGTTTTGCATTGTTATGTTGGTATAATGTTTTATTTGTTTTTTTTTTTTAGATATTTTTTTCAAGTGAAAATTGGGCTTTTTTTTATTAGTTTTTGATTGGTGAAATGGACGGCTTAGTTTGGGTGGGAGACGGAGGGTGTTTATGGACAATCAGGTGTCTCTAACTATCACTGGCTTTTGTTTTGTCTGGAGTTTCGCTAAGGTGATTTTGAATGGATATTAGGTGCGATATTTTTATAGTAGATTTAGACAATAAAATAAAATCCTAAATATTGGGTTAGAAAGCTTTATTAGAGTGATAAATAGAATAGAAGTGTTTTTTTTTTTGGGGAACAATAAAACTACATCAAAAGTGTCAACAAATTAGAACGATGACAAAGAATGTAGTCAGCTTTTAAGTTCCACAATTATTGACGGAACTGGATAAAAGACCTTCATTCAATTGATTTGAAGTTAACATTTTCTATATTTTTTGAAGGTTCAAAATAATAAAAGAAGAAACCAAACTATGCTCCACATATTATTAAATTCTATGTTTTCTATGTTTTTTTTTCGTTACGAAATATCTCAAATTGAAACAATTTAAACAAAAAATCAATTGGAAAATAAAACAAGCTAATTCATAACCGTGCGATGTTTTCTATGTTTTTTGATTTTTTGCTATTTTCTTTCAAATCTCAACAAATAGGAATGAATAAATCGAGTAAATTTAAAGCTTTCAAAAGAAAGCAAATCAAATTTATGTTTATTTTAGGCTTAAAACGGGCTGAAAATATTAAAAGCACTTCGTCGTACCTTAAAATCCTTTAAAAGTCAAAATATGTTTTTTCAAGTTTCCACAAGTTTTTAACCCAATTTTGAGACTCAGATGGAAACAATCTACAGAGAATGTCGTATAGTTTTAAGGAAGTTTCATATGATTTTTATTATATTTTTTTATATAATTTATAGCTAACCAATGACCCCTGTCAATTTGAAATCAAAGATCCTGCATACCCAAAATATATGAGTTTAAGGCAATATAAACAACAACAACAACAATAATCTCCCTTATGCATGCGGCGAATTAAAAATATCGACCGACCACACATTATTTCTGTTTTCCCTCTCTTCTCTTTAGCATAATATTGTATGTTGGTATCCATTATCCTTTTGCACTCTTCTTAACTCCTTTCCGTTCTGCTTTTATTTTTTTGTTCGTATTTTTTTGGGCACTCGTCCGTTTGACGGTCACGTGACCCTCATAAATCACAGAATTAATGTTACGTGAAATGGTGTGTGCGAGAGCGTAGTGTGTTCAACTATACCTACTTACATATATCCATACATACGTTCTAGATGTAAAGGTAGGAAAAAAACAACAAAATAACGGTATGTATGCATTTTCGCGATATGTCCCTTGGGTACCTAGGTATAGCTATTTCCGACTAAAATCAATGCAATTTAAAATGACCTGTTATATTGAGTGCTGAAAATAAGTTCGATGAGAGCTATTGGAAACTTCGACACTACACACCACAGAAGGACCCTTTCTTCATCGTCTAAATTAAAAAAGGTGCGGGTATAAGTAATGGTCAGCATAAAATCTATACCTCAACTTTTAATCTTAAAAGATGCTATAAAAATCTATAAAATAAAACATTTCAACAATATGTTTCGAAATATAAGGAAAAGAAAAACAAGGACCAAGCATATTGTGTCCTTTAAAAATACATTTTATAATAAAAGGTCGTTAACCTTGACTTATTGTGGAAAGCATCCAAAAATAAAAATAAGCACTTAAAAGAAAACAGCAAGTCACTATCCAAAGTCAATGTCGTTGCCATCATCATCATCATCATAATATCGTAACATTTATATAAACAAAGGACCTTCTCTCAGGAAAGGAACTTAATGTACACACTTTTAACAACCAAAAAGGCCTTGAGAAATTTTATTTAAAGTGGCAATGGAAAGTACCTATCTACCAAACAAAAAAAGATGTGTTTATTGTTTTTAATAAAAATAACAGTTATTGCTTTCCGCATTTCATTTACTGTTTTTATATACAAGTCCTCATCGTCATCGTTGCCGTTTGTCTTGTTATCCTTTTTTACAAAAGGATGGAGTAAATTTTCAACTATAGACACCGCAACTATAAAATCTGTGAGTTGGGTTGTTTCAAAAATCACCCTTTTTGCTTTTGGTGTCACGTGATGGTTTCTTATATTGTTGTTCCGGAACCGGCTGTTGACCCGATTCAAACAATTCAGGACTAAAAAGATTCCATTAGATACATATATAAAATGTCTATACAAACTCATACACCATCATCAGATATAGAAAGTTATAAAGCTTATTTTCATAGGCTATAAATATCGTAAAGTAAATCGTTTTAATACTTACATAAATACACATATTGGTATAGATAAGTATATATCGTAAAAATGTTGTTGGCCTACAAGCAGTTAAACTACTAATACTATGATATATTTGTGTTATGCGCACCCACACTGAAAGTGTATCTATATGTGAAATAAGGAGACAAAGAAAAATAACATAAACCTCTCTATACAGCAGACATAGGGATCTATATTTAAAAAAAAGGATATGCTTAGTAATTGTTTCCTTATTCGACTCTCCTCATTTCTGTGTTGAAAAATATCCTTGGTGTTGGTGTAAAAAGAACCATTTTATCGTTTATTTAATCGATTTGCATGTACTTAAGCTTTTGAGAAGGTTTGTTTTCCAATTATTCTTAGAGAAATAAATTAAGCAGGCGGTTAATGAGAGTTTTATTGAAAAAAAAAACGAATAATTTGGGTTTTTTTTTTAAAGGAGGTTATATTTTGAAATACCAATGACTCTAAAAATATTAATTAATTGAAAGGACCTGTTGCTTTACTCATGTATGATTGTTGTAAAAAGACAAATTCTATGAGCGCATGAACATTAAAAAAAGTTCCACCATTTTGAATTTGCGAATAAATGAAGGTCAACCTATAAAGATGATGACTTGTATTGTGGAATTTTGCATTTTGATAATCGAATTGAACTTATAATTTGATTTAAAGCGATAAGAAATTGATTTAAGTTTAAACTGATATTAGTTTTAAAGGTTTCAAAAAAGATGATAGGCACATTCATTTTTTTTTATTTAAGCGTCCTAAAAGGGTTTAAGCACAGTAAGAGTGGTAAAGTATTTTACATTCTTGATGTGCGGCTGAAAAAGGAACATCTCAATATGACAGTGTTTCTGAAATTGAGGTCAAGGGCTTACTGTTGAGCAATTTTGGAAGTGCTACTGTTAAGGAAGAATCTTGAATCTTGCTTGACAGAAGATTTCTTATCCAAATATCGATAGAACAGCTTAAAGCTTTAAATTTGGAGTTCAAACGTTGCAAAAGTTTCTTTAATCATGTTTTTAGCTCAATTTTAGATTCTGTTCAAAAGACTCAAGCTTGTAACTTATCTTAATATGATAGTTGCATGAAGGTTTTCAACGTATAAAAGACTTTTTTAAGCCAGAATAGAAGAGATTTATATTTCCTCACGTTCTTAATTCAATGAGATTATTTTGAGCTGCCGTTCAAGTTCCACAACTGGAGAGGGTAAGGTTAGGTTAGGTTAAAATATCTGTTCATGATGAAAACAGACACACTTAGGCCAGTTTAATGGCCCATTGTGATACCACATTAATGTTGAGGCTTCCTCCTAAGTTTAATGAAACCAGTGTGAGTCCCTTACGAATGATATGATTTAGATCGTTAAAGAAGAATTCTTCTAGGTAAATCTTGTATTTTTAAGCTGAGCGGGGCATGTACAGAGAAGGAGAAGACCTGATTTCTTCTCTTCCTCGTCCATACAGCTTCTGAAAAAGTCATTTAAGAATACGCCTAGTCACGCCGTGTGCTTCCCAATTAGACAGTGTCCGGTTAATAAATAAATAAAATAAATTGGGTGGCGCAACAGTCCGTTGAGAACCAAGGCCTAGTGACTTACAACTCTCAACCATTCCTGTGTGCGAGTAATGTTGTCAGGAATGGAGGGGACCTACAGTTTATATGCCGACTCCGAACGGCTAATTTTTGAGAAAGCACTTTTTCATGACAATAGTTACTCTTGGAGAATTTGTCAATTCCTCGCAAGAGGCAGTACCCGTGAAAAGAGATGGCATAGGCAGGGATCGAACCCAAGACCTCTAGCATGACAGTCCAACGCACTAACCATCATGCCACGGGTACCACAGACAGTGTCCGGTTATCGAACTTATATGCGATCTGCTTAGAGATAGCAAGCACCTTGAACGCTTTAAATCTAGTGTTGGCTAGATATTTTTTGTGACCTGACACGTGGTGATGGGTGAATCTAGAAACAAAGTTGAAAAGCTGATTAGAAATTGCAGAATCGTTTGTGAAATAAAGAAATAGAGTCGGACACAAAACAGAGCCCTGAGGAATACCATTATTAATTTTTTTTAAATTTCAGACGAAGAAAAGGTTCGTCTATAAAAGTTAGGCATTTTCGATAAAAGAACTTGAGTACTTGAGTAAATAGGGAGTACCCGTGAAAAAAACTTTAGGTGGCACAGGCAGGGATTGAAACCAAGACCTCTCCTATGAAAGTCCAACGCAATAACCATCATGCCATGGGTACTTTCTTAGATTCTACTTAAAAGACTTAAGTCTGTAACTTATCCAAATATAATAGTTGGATGCCAGTTGTAAACAGACTTTTTTAAGCCGGATCAAAATTTGTTTATATTCCTTCAAGCTCTGAAATCAATGAGCTTATTATTAGCTACCGTTTATGTTCGACAAGTGAAGATGATGGATCTAGAAACAAAAATGAAAACCTGGATTTAGACATTGCAGAATCGTTTGTAAAATAAAGAAAGAGAGTAGGACACAAAACAGAGCCCTGGGGAACACCATTATTTATTTTGTAAGTTTCAGACGAAGAAGAAATTCGTCTACAAAAGTTCTTTTCGATGGAAGAACTTGATGCCAAAGTCTATCAAATGTTTTTGTCTTGAAATGAGAATTTCGACGTTTTAAAAATGGTATTCGACGTTTAAAAAATTCTACCAAAACCAATTTTCTGATTAAGTCAACTTGACTTGTTTTAAATGGTTTATATTGTTAGTTTTGAAAATTTATTGAACATTGAGTAAGAAAAATCAACTTTAAACTTCAGGTTTTCTTCTGTTAGTTTTGATAACTTGTTTGATAAATTTTTGTATCAATTAAAATTAAATCTGATCTAGGTGTATGATGAGATTATGTGCAATTTATTTCGATGTTAACGCATTTAATCTCTTTTTTCAGTCTCGAACAAATGATCTTTTGAACTCTTTTCTCACTTTACTTTAAATCTTATCAATGAAACACACGTAGGTATTCGAGTGGATATTTTGTTTAAACAAAATTATCAATCTTAATACTGATTTGACTAATTTGAAAAAAATCTAATAATTCTTTTAGATTGTTTGCTAATATTTCCATCTGTATCTGAATCTTTGGAATTTATTGATTTGAACGATAAGATAACGAGTATTGTACACATAAAATTTCCCTCATGTCATTCTGATTAAAATGATTAAAATAATAATAAAAAAAATATTTAAGAACAAAATGAAGAATTTCTTAAGGATTTCAACAACAAACAAAAAGAAGTCAATCATTTATGGTTTGATTCTCAAGTAGTCGAAGAGGCGCCCCAGTTAATAGCGTGATTAAATCTTACTCACATTAAAATAAATTATAATAAAACAAAACAAGAAAAACTCAGATTACAATTAAAAATTAATAAACGTAAGGTTTAAGAAAAAAACAAAAATAATTAAAAAATATAAAATGATACAAAACAGACTTATTGAGGCGGCTGGCGCGCCCACCTCCAAGCCCAAAACTGAAAACCAGCAAAGCCAACGGCGACGTAACGCGACCGCGACTACGACGCGATGTGGTGAATTGAAGCAACAGACGAAGAGTCAATGCGGATAAAAGATAAAAGATTAAATAATAAATCTGACGTTTTTTTTTTATTTATTTCAAATGGAATGGAATTCTTCTCTAAATGGAGTTTACGGAAGACCCAGAAAAGAAACAAATCATCAGAAATGAGAAACTAAATGCTTATGGAAAGCCAAAGCCATTAAATTAATTAAAAAACTTTTAAAACACCACAAAATAAAATTAAAAATAATAATAAAAAAAAAAAAACGTTAACAAAAATAATAAATAAACTGAAACGAAACGAATTATAATTTAAATATGAGTGTATTATAATCCACAGAGAAGAAGAATGGAAATTATGAGATATGTGTTCATTTCGAAGAAGTGACTTAATGTATCTCCATTCAACCTTCCTAACAATCTACCTACCATCTATCTACATACGGTAATATTATACAAAACAGTCAAATGTATCTACAAATATTCATGTAGATATATATTCAACTCGTATAATATGAATGTTTTATAAAATGAAATAGAAGCCAAAACATAATTAAAATTCCACAAAATTCAAGCGACGAAATAAAATGAATTCCATAGAACATATTTTCGAAAATTAAAGAATTCTTTAACACACCAAAAATATATAGACCAAAATACAATAAACAGATACAGATACATAATATCTATGTATCTACAATGCAATAAGATACATTTCATATATGTATATATGTTTGTATGTGAGTATCTAGAAAATGAGGAATGTTGGATATAATATCTTTGCAGATCCTTAGATACAAATATACTCCTATATTGAATTCGAGCTTAAGGAAGCATATGTGGAAAATTGCTTTTTTTTCTTCCACTTCTTCATCTTTTTCTTTATTTTGTTTTGTGAGATAGAAATGTCTTTATAAATATCTATATATGCATTTATAGGTATGAAGTGGTAGAATTTGTACAAATATGTGGATGCTTTTTAAAGTACGTTTGTGATTGATGTTTGTTTCATAATAACTTCTATATGAATGAGAGATATCTTTATATGAAGATACATTTGTATATACACACAATTTAGAGCCATCATTGAAGATTTCATACGAGAGAACAAATTTAAACTTGATAAACTTTTGAGAATTCGAGTATTTTGAAATCTAAATTACACATTCTTGAAAATGTGTAAATTTAGAGGGATCTCTCATTCTATTATAATTTGATTATTTCTTCTAATTATCAAAATTGTTTCTGGAATTCTAGAAAATTTATGATTTTTTGATACAATTGATATTCTAAAGGTTTCATAGCTTTGAGAGCATAAATTCCCAACAAGCCCAAAATGAATCTCAAAACTCAAGATTAAAATGTGACTATATGGTCTTTTTAGGGTTTTATAAAAAAGTTACAACAACATTAGTTGCAAATCCGAATCAAAAAAAGAGGCTGGGATGTGACCCACACTGATAACTTCCCGTACCGTCTGTCGATTTGTCTTGCTTAAAAGTTTGTAGAGTTGGGTTAAAAAAGTTGTCAGTTGAATTATTCTTAAAAAAATTTAAATTACCAACAATATATTTCATATACAGAAATAGTTAAGTTTGAAAATCTAGTTTTGTTAAACAGATTTTTAGTCGAACTTGATTGCTTTTGGAAAACAAGTTTTGACCAATTTAAGTAGCATTTCTTAAATTTGTACAAACTGGATGAATGAAATAAATTTGAGAGATATCAAGAACCGAACATCAATTTTTACCAAATATGTGTACTATTACTTGAAGATTTTATTTTTTTATGAAAAATCGGACTGTTTTATAAAAGAAACATCTGAACATCGAAAACAATATTTTCTGTGAAATAAAAAAAGTTTGAAGACAATATTTTGAATTTTTGAAAAGCTATTTGAGTCGAAGTTAAACTTTTACCAAGTTTTAGTATATTTTTTGTGTTAGATTTTTATTTTTTGTAAAAAAAACTGTCAATTCGATTTTTCTCAAAATTTTAAGAATGATGCTAAAAATATTTTTAAAAAGATCAAAGTATTTTAAAGCCAATATCTCAAAGTTTTGAAAAGATATTTCAGTCGAAAACCAACTTTTACCAAGTTTTAGTATATTTTTTTTATTAAGGTTTTTATTTTTTATAAAACAACTGTCAACTCGATTTTTCTCAAACTTTTACCAGGTGTTAAAACGTTATTTTTCTTTAAGGTGACAAAATTTTTTTTTCAGTTTTTTTGATTTATAAAAAAAAATGTTAATTGGATTTTTTTCAAAAAATGTTCTGGTTGGGTATCATTTTATACTTTATTATATAAAATTTAGTCTAAGCCTCTGGCGTTTTTATTTCATGAGATGAAACATTTATTTGAAGTCCATATCTCTTCTGGTTCTTGAGCTATGGACGTACGAACGTGTGTAAGCACAGACATCTTTCTTAAAATCTTTTATTTCAACTTTAGGTACATTGAATCGTCGAGAAATTTCAAAATTTTCAATTGCTTCCTATGGGAAGTTAATAAAGAATAAATAAATTTGATAAGGTGCTGAAGCACATCGAATTCGGGATCTATTGTTTTCTTTCTTTTACCTTTAAGAAATCAACTATTTAGGATGATATAAACAAAATACTAATGACGTTATTTTTATACGTACTTTTAGTCTCAAGACATGAAAGACTTGAACCTTCTACATTTGGTACATATATAGGTTCATAGAACTTAAGCAACAAAAGTATGTCTAAAATTATTTGTCTAGAATTTTAATACCTCTAAAAACAAAAAAAAAAATCTGCTGGTGCACTTGGGCGTATACGCATTTTTTTTTTTAAACTCTAATGTTATGACATTCTCTTTATTATGTTGATGTTGATTTTGTGAATGTAAATATACAAGGCCGATACAAAAACATCCTTAAAATAAAATCATTCAACATGTAAACAACTAAAGCAAAAAATAGTGCACATTTTTAACTGGAATGGTTTTGGTTTAGAATCATGCTAAGAATTTTATTAAGCTTATAAGATTTTTTAACGATTTTTTGAGTTTCTATGTACCATAAACGTGTATCTGTATATGTTTTTAGGTTTTCCAAATAAATAAATAATTAGGTGGCACTACAGTTCTCTCAGCCATTCCTGTGTGCTAGAAATTTTGTCAGAAATGGAAGGGACCTACAGTTTATATGCCGAATCCGAACGGCTTATTATGAGAAATCACTTTTCATGACAAGAATTACTCTTGGGGATTTGTCAATTCTTCGCAAGAGGCAGTATCCGTGAAAAAAGTTAGGTGACACCAGCAGTAATTGAAGTCAAGACCTTACGGGTACTTCTTTCCAAAAGTAATGCAATTAATGGAGAGCTAAAGTACTAATTCAACAGCACAAAATGGTACACTCGGGCGAATACGTGTTTTTTTTTGTAAACTTGTTTTCTTTGATTTTCGTTTGATGCAAGTCCTTTTTAACTTTTCTGTGGAATCGACTTCAATGAATGATAAAATGTTTCTCTTTGAAATGCTATATTTTTGCAAGATGTAACGAACTTTAAGAATTTCTTAACAAGAGAAGAATTCTATTGATTAAATTCATGTTTTTTAATTCTGTACAAAAATTAAATACATACTTTGGAAAACAACATAATTGTATACCCCTTAAAAATAACAAAAATTAAGTTTCCTTAATTTAAAACAATAAACAATACAATAAAACAACGACATTTCTCATACAAAAAAGGATCTATAGTTAAGTTGTATCCAAATAAAATATCTGTAGCGTCATTCTTTGTTCAGTATACATTATTTAAATATGAAATTTAATAAAACCCAGGAATTCCGTTGGCTTGGCATAAACTATTCTGAAATATCTACTTGATGAAAACTTCCAACAAAATTTATTTTCATTTTATTGAAATTTATACCAAACAAAAGAAAAAGGAGATCTTTTCTTATAAGGAAATATTAAACTGAAAACCAACACAAAAACAAATTTTCTTCAAGTCATCGTTTCGTCTGAGTAAAAAAGGACCCTTTTTCGCAAAGCCATAGGATGGATATTGAAAACTATATGCACAGATACTCGATAATGCTAACATAAGTACATATATAGTTACATAAATGTATGTAGATATGATATTTTACAAAATAGTTTCAAAAATAAAAATTGTAAAAAAGGAACATTTTTGGATAAAAAAATTTCATACCAAAATTCTCTTCTATTTAAAATCTTACAAAAACTTAAAAAAAAAATGAAGAGAAAACTTAAAACCGCTTCTATGGGATGCACACCATATGGTGCACAACTTTACCTAAAAAATAAAGAAATCATATATGACGTCTTCTTCATGTAGTAAGTATACAAGAATATGCGTTTTCGAAAATATGCATCTTTACTTTCTTATATAGAGGTCCTTATAGCTACTTCCTTTGAATACGAACTAACAAAAATAAAAACTGCATAAGTTTGAGTGTATGCGAGTATCCTTACAGAAAAGATAGATAAAGAAAACTATGCGCAGATACTTTTTTTCTTCTTAAGAAAAACTACAAATACAAAAAAGTTTTGAAAAATAGGATGTGGCGGCGAAGCCAAGTTGGGCAAAGTACCTACTCTTCTTATTCTAGTTGTTTGCAATTTTTATTTCCCCTATACACACCTCCACCTTTAAATAAGGGATGGGAGATGTGCAGGAATACGAACACAAAAAAAAAATAAACATAACCCTCAACATAGAAGGATCCTATTCACTCAAGCTTTCTAGTTCTAAAAATGAAGCAAACGAAACGAATAAAAATTCCAGAAAAGAACGAAAAACAAACAACAACAACAACAACATCACATGTTCCTATTTATATATAAGATGCAAGAAGGCGACTTTATGTACCTACTATTCGTATACTTTCCAAAACTAAACACAAACCGATGCGAAATGAGAAAAGCTTTTCGCTCCAAAAAGGATGTATTTTATATCTATGGTTGTTTGTGTGTTATGGCAGATTTCAAGGATCTCTCAAAATGCCAAAATAGAAGTATGTAAGCTTGAGTGCGATATCAGAATGCTGAATGGGTGTGTTTGTTATAGGGTATTCTTATTATCCTTGTGCGCCGCCGGGATATTTCTCACCATCATCATCATCATCAGGGTAACAACTATAATATAGGTAGGTACCTATATATAAAGTGAACAAAGAACCGCTCTATACCATTCTTCTTTTATGACGATGAGCAACGGATGGACTGACTAGAATGGTGAAAGCGAATGAATGACGTTTTGCGTGTGGTGTAGTCAGTCTTAGAGAGTTTAGCCTGTGGAGAAGGATGAGTGTAATACACAGACAGGCAGGAGAAGGAACGTTTGTTTAAAGCATGAATGAAGGATCAACCTATACACCTGCTGTTTTTCAAGACCCCCACAACCACCCATTTCTAACACCCAATTTGGCAGAAATGAAAAATTCTTAATGTTGCTATGTGTGCGAATGAGTGTGTGTGAGGTAAAACTTCTCGTGGTAGACAAAAACAATATAGACATCCTATAAACTTATCCTCAGGACTCGCATATAAAGTCATTTTCTCTGCCATAAAAGGACCCAAAATGCTCAGCAGCTGGATTGAAGAACCAAAAGGTTTTAAGGCTATATGGCAAAGCCCAAGTAGAAGAGGGATGAAGAAGGAAATGAGGTTTTGGGTTGGAGTCCTTGTTTTAGCATAAAAAATGTCTGAAACTGAATTTTTTTTTAAGTTTGCCTTAAAAAATAAAGCCGGACAAAACGATGGAACGAATGACTATAAGAAAATGACTTTGACTATACACCCGACAATGATGACAATAATAATGATGATGTTTTGGATAATAATGATGATGATGGCTGTGTGACGACTGCAAGGACGACGACGACAACAACGACACCGACAACGGCGAAGACGACTTTAGCTTACGGGTGAGACTCATGGTTGGGCATTGGGGCTATATCTTCTACCTACTCTACCTCTATTTTAATATCATACTTGATTGTCGTATACTATGGAATGGAGTAAAGTTTAATGGGGTGCTTTGATGCGATTGGTTTTCATATAACGCAGGCGCTTAAAATCATCGAATCCAAAAGAGTAAGATGAATTAAGTTATTTTCTAGGGTGCCAGGCTATAGAAGTACGAGAGTAGACGGTTAGAAAATAAAAATATAAAAATAAAGTTCCAATAAGAACAACAACAACATCATCTAACGAAATTTCCTAAAGAAATTTTATATATATTTTTTTTCGTATTCCTCAGCAAAATGAAAAGAAATTCATGGAGAAAAGCGAGTGACGGCAGCTTTCTAATGTTATGTAGATGTGTGTGTGTGTGAGACTTAGGAGACTTTTATATGTATGCATATTGGTGTGAAAAAATAATACTAAAACAAAAATTGACGAAATACCTTAATAAAAAGGAAACTTGAAGAATATTCCCTATTTCTTTTGAGGAGAAAATTATTTTTTGTTCTATGTGTGTGTGTGTGGGTGGGAGTTTATATATAGGGATATATTTGTACACCTACTTCCTGTTTTTTTTTGCAAAATGAAAACAAAACAACCAAGAAAATCACAAGAAAAAAAAATGAAAATATGAAGAAAAACACAATTCCATGGTAAATAAATTTTATATGAAAATACTAACTTGTTGTTTATGTCATTAATTTTATGAAATTACCTTTAATAAATTGAACTTTTCTCTGACTCTTTGGGAATGTTTATAAACATTGAAAATATATCTACCTATATGCTTATATTTTTCCTTATTTGGGGATTTTCTTTTTGTTTTACGTACATATGTATATAAGTAGAACAATCGTATGAAATGAATTGAAAATATTGGATCAATATGACCTCAATATAAAATACTTTAAGAAGAAAATTTAGGTAAGTTATATTGTGTAGCTTCATAAAGTTTGGAAATTGATTTTATAAGGTAAGAAATGGTAAAGTGTAAGCTGATTAAAAGGTATTTTGTTTTACGATCGGAAGGTCTACTTTAGTTACAATTTATTCAAAAACGTGTTTCCCAAGACAATTACTTGATCCTTGTGCAAAATTTAATTCGTTAGGAGTTGATAAATACAGAAACTTTACATAATTTGTAAGATACTGTATTTTTTTTTTTTTTTTTTAAATTGTTTGTTGTGAAAGTAGGAAAATCAGATGAAATTCTACTTATTGGCACGCAACATGTTGCCAAGAGCGTCAGGGGATAAATTAAATTAATTTAATAATATTATTAAGTCAAGACATTTACAAATACAAACCCAGAACTCGTTCAAAACTTAAACCAAACTATATTGCTATCAACATTTCTTGCAACATTGTTGCATTAAAGTTTAATGTCATACAACAAAATTGTCATGCACAATTTCAAATTTTTGTTTTTAAAAAATCACTTATACGACGTGTGTAACTTTTTAAGAAAATATTGATAACGTCCAATTTCTTATACATTTTTTGGGAATTTTAGCAAAAAACTGTTGAACTTTCAAAGATGAAGTTTTTCTTCTGAAAATGTAATGAGAAAAATCCGATTTGTACTTTTTTAAATAAGATTCTTCAAACTTACAACACATTTAAAAATGTAAAATGGTCTCCGGATATTTTTTGATTTGAATAAAATGAGAACAACAAATTAAAATATTAACCTACTCATAACGATCTTATATTTTACACAACAATAAAAACATGTAATCGATTCCAAAAGCTTGAAAAAAAATCAATCGTTTACTTTTTATAGCTTTAGGCTTTATGCTTCGCATTATGACTAACGAGTAAAATGTGAAAGTTATGTTACATGATTGAAGTATTATAAGTCTTGTAATATTTAAATACAGTAAAACCCTCGACTTAAATGCTTTTTTATTTCAAAAATTAACAAAACAATTCTAAGGTAGGTTCAAATAAACATGTTCCTACACATGTTTTTTATTTTATGTGATTCTTTAATTACATGCATCTCAATTTACACGAATTATTCAAGGCCTTCAGAATTATTCAAGAAGATGGGCTTTGTCATTAAATGGTTTTGATTTTATCGTGTTTTATTGCTTTTCGTTGAGAAGGACACATAGATACCCACTACGAAAGAAGACATCGCTTTTTGAATTTCAAAAGGTACCTAGAAAACATCGCTCTTTGAATTTTAAAAGGCTTTGTGTTGGGTTTGAAAATTAAGTTGTTTGAATTTGGAGAGTATTTAATAGATGAGCAAAAATAATAAAATTTCAAAAGTATTAAAAACTTATCTTGAAACCTATTTTCTCACAAAAAAGATTAATCGATTTCATCAACATGTATCTGCAACATTTTTTCAGAAAATCTTTCCAATATAATATTAAGCCCATCTATTTTATATCTTTTCGTGTTAAGTATTTAAAATAATCCAAACACTAATGTGAAGATATAAAATGAGTTGAAAATAACCGCTAATTCACTTGTTGCCACACACTATACACATTTTGTATGTTGCACACCTATTACCACGACAATTTCTATAGCATCATTATCGTTACAATTTTGTCCTATCAGAGGGAGATGAAAGAGGATGTTCACAACTACACTATGTTCTCTTGTGCTTCTTTAATTTAATTTCAAATACCGTTGACAGTTTGTGCCCCATCATTTGATGTGATCCCGCATTTATGGGTCATTATTTGCACCAAAAACAATTGCCCATACTATGCAACATACAGAAAATTCATACCCTGCAGGGGGATATAATGGAAAAAATTGCAGCGTTTTACTGCAACAAAAATAAAATGTGTTCGATACATGTCTCGTGTCACGGTCGTCAGCGACCGCCATTTAATAGAGAATTTTGTAAATTGCCAATATAATCAACCAACTTTACACATAACAATATGGGGCATCGTTTCGTTCAGTAACATCAGCAACAGCAAAAGCAACACTAGCATGTGATGCGATTGCCCCTTTGCACTTTTTCAAAAAAATGTCCATACAGCTGCTGGAACTTCTACTGAAGCTCTGGCTTTAGCTGGCCGTTTATGCATCATCGTATCGTATAAGTTTGATTGTAGAGGGTACTTCGTTCCGTACTCTCTTAACGATGGCAGCGTCGGCGGCGGGTTTTACTCTTGGAATCATTTTATATAGTGTTGCAATTGGTTTTCCATTGCGGCGACATTATTGTTTCGTTTGGTGGTTAGCAATATGTTGTTGCATGCACATAAATGTATATACACATGGCGTGTGTTGTATATATGGACACAAAATTTTCTATGTTGGTATTTATTTTGTGCATCCATTACTTTCAGTGGTATTTTTGTTAATTTCGCTTAATAGTCTGGTTGACAACAACATGCCCATTTAGTATTTTATCTATACATGTTTATAGGCTTTTAGACTGAATTTGTGGAGTGATGTTTATAAAAAAAATGACAACAAAGCAACAGCCAACAGGCCATATTCATATGTTGTAGGTAGGAACATGAGTATGTTTGCCATTACATTTCAATTATGGACAGAACGCATATTTAGTACAGTTGTTATATTTTATAGAGCATTTTTGACATTAATTCGTTTATTTTTTGCGCTTTTCAATTCCAAACACTGAAACATCGAGAAGAGAAAGACTGTCATATGTATATACAATATGGTCACCATAATTGAGAGATTTACATTTTTTGGAAACATATTTTTGTAGCAAGAATTCGATTAAAAATATGTGTTAATTGGGACTTGAAGGAAACATAACATGTTGAGTAAACTTTTTCCTATGAAAGTATAAAAAACATCTCAATATCATCCTCAATCATGTTAACAAACAAATCACACTGCTTTAGTTACACAAAACTTAAAGAAGCTTTAAGGAAACCATTGCAACAAATTTCAATCTAAAAAAATAATCAACACTCAAGTTTAAGTAACCTAACCTAACCTAAATATAATTTGATTTTGAAATTATTACACCATACTTAAATAAACTTAATAGAAGTCACAACTTCTTGGAATAAACAAAAACCAAATATGTAACTTCTTTTACTTGGTCTTTTCAAAACATAAGTGACATAATCAAATTCAACCAAATTCATTAATATTCCTAAATTTGGCAACAAAAAGTAAAGTGTGTTATAGAAGCTATTGCTTCTTATAAATTGCAAAAACCATTTTTAGGACATTTATTTGATAGCCCGCTGTTATCTGAAGTAATATAAAGTCTTAATGGCAGCTAAAAGTATGAATATCTTTTATATTTCTACTTATACGTGTAAGTGTTAAGGAACCTTTATACAAGCTAGAAATTAAAACTATGGAAATGATTTGGTAATGTGGTTAAAACTTGAGCCTTAGAACCTATTAAAAGCCTCAGTTTATTTCCTAATAGGGTAACTACTTAAAGAAACTTTATGGAAGCTATTACCCAATCGGTGACATTGAAGCAACAAAGTCACTGAAATTAGTCATGTGTCAATATGTTACCTCCAACTACATTTTATCTAATTTATTTATACCTCACAAGGAAACTATACATTGAAATTGAAAAATATTTTATAATTTATTTTTGAAATAGTTCAAACAGGTACATCTAATTCAATATTATGATTTGTATTTACATTTTACTTGTTAATAATTTTTCTCTTTGTCCGTCCGACAAACATCAATTATACCGAAACATCAAACAAAAATGTCTTTGTCGTCAAATGAACGTAAAAAAAAGCATAAAATTTACATTTCAAATAAAAATGCAGGAATTTGTTTCTGTTTCTATGTTTTGTTTTTCGTTTTTGCAAAAATGTATCTCACTACTCAATTGGCAAAACGTGATGACAATAATTTATAAAACAAAGCTAAAAGCTACTATCGCCTTGAATACACAACACAGAAAAAATTTCAATATTTTTGTCTATATCTAAGTTATAGCTTTTATTGATGCAAAAGGTGTCTTTGTATATTCTCGATAGATATATTTTTTTTTCTCATCTTCAAACACAAACACACATAAAACTAAACACTCTCTCATCATCGCATTACCTCGAATAACACACAAAATGAAAAAAAAAAAAAACAGAAATAGAAAAAGAATAAATAAATTAATATTAAATCATAACAATACAAATTCCAATACTGCATATACACAAAATGTATCCATTGCAAGTCCTAAGGAAACACAAAAAAAAGATACATTCTTATGCTGTAGATACCGTTGTACGAGTGGAGTATATCACAGCATAGAACATCACATCAGTATGTTCAACGAGTATTACATAGTTACAGTTCCAGCCCACCCACTTTTTGCCATCACCATTTCTTGTGTGTGATCATCATAATTTGTTACGCTTGTCTGTAATAGAAATTGCTTTTTGCTTGGGTTTGCTGGATGATGCTGATGCTGGATGCTGATGCTTGGTATACACTCTGGATCCAGCATAATAGCAATAAACCCATGGAAAATATAAGTGACACATTTCCACGTAATCTATTTGCTTATGAGACTATGACGAGTTAAGAGGGGGCCTCAACTACCTTCCTTCTTATGGTCGTCATCATTTTTGTATTAAGCAAAAAAAAAGGGATGCCCGCCCTTATATCACATTATCTACTAGATTTAATAATATGTCCTGTTTTTCCTTGTTCTTGATGGGTATAGCGCCATAGCGTATATAAAAGGTTGGGGTCGGCTTTTCGTGTATTAAGGGATATAAATTCATCCCTTTTTGGGATAGAGCTTTGGCTATCCTATACATATCGTATATCTTCCTCCTCCTGCCTCCTATCCTTCTTAAGGATTCAAAGGACCTTAAAATATTGTGTGACCAGCATTGATAAGGAGTACAAGTATCTATATGGGTATGTATATGACTATATCTAAGGTAAATTTAAGACATTTCGTGTTGTATACAGTTGAAGAGAATTGAATAAAATTTAGTATTTTTGTCATATCCGTTGGCTGCATTTACGAAGTGATTACTTTAGTATCAATAATTTAGTGAATTCAATTTGAATCGATTTGTCATTAGGTTTTGTGTTTTGGCCAACTTATTTTTTCGACTTATAAAAAAATTCCCTCCCTTTTAACCGCAAAGAAAACTCAACCAATAAGAAAAAACACAAGAAACAGATTTAGTTCCTTTAGTAAGTTGTATACTTGTGTACCGGATATACTATATTATGTAGGTATACCGTTCATTTAGTATATAAATTAATATATACAACCGTATCCTTTATTCTATTGCTCATTCATCCTTGATGAAATACTCCTTTATATCAACTTGCCGCCAACAACCCATCGAAAACGATGTTTTCAAAGTGAAGCCAAAAGGGAATAAGTTACGGAAATCAGGTACAAGAACACAAAAACAACAAAAAATAAGCTCAAACAACAAAAAACTAAACCTAAAGTTAAAATCAAAAACGAGGAAAAAAGAAACAAAATACAACACAAAACCCAACGAGCCGCCTTTTCCATTAATGTAATAAATTTATAAATAATTCATAAAAAACAAAAACTAAAACACGAAAAAGAAATTCGTTTATAAAAATATATATATTTATATGTATGTAATACTTTATGTAGCTTATAAGCCTCTATACTTCTTAGGATCAGGTTGTTTATTTTTTTGTGTTTTTATATAAGAGTTTTGTCCTTTTTACCAATGATGATGTTGATGGTTATGTTATGTTGCTAAAGGAGTTGGAGAATGAATAACATTAATTAAATGGGATCTGGAAAAGTTCAGAGTAGAATTATTATTATTTATGTTTTATTTTGTTATTTTGTTGCTTAGGGTTAGGGCTTAAAGATGTACTATTTGAACTTTATTGGTATGAAAATTAAAGAATTTAACACGAATAAATGGTCGAAAGTAACAGTCAGAATAGTTCCGGGCACAAAATGTTGTAAACTTTATGCATAACCAAAAAGAATTACAAAATTTTATTTTTTGAGATTCATTCTACTCTTTAAGGTATTTAAATTATTCCAAATAGTGCAGATCTTGTTGGTTTAAAACCAAAATGTTGCTAAGAATGTTGCAAAAGAAAATGTATGTAGCAAAAGTATTATCTTTTAATTTAAAGTATTTTAGTCAAATGCAATGATATGAAAATTTAAGAAACAACCAAGTTTCTTAAAAATATTCAAGGATTTTCAACTTAGTCCATGTGTTGCCGACTTTATAAGATGTTGCTGATACATATCGTAATTTTAATATTTCATTTTTTTAACTTCTTGCTGATTGATAGAACTTCACAGATTGTGCAAACCAAAACAATTTTGTACATATTTAAAAAAAGTAATAATTTAGCTTCTTAGCAACAATGTTTATAAACATTTTTATCTGAAATTGTGTTTATGCTCAAAAATTTAAGCATAAACGCGATATGCCAACAGCAAACAAAAAAATACAAAATAAAAACAAATCAAATTAAGAGTTAAAAAATTTCCTAATGAAATCATATAAGTAAAAGGTGGATAGGTTATAAAATAGTTAGTTGCTCATTCGCGTGCACAATGCACCTTTTATATTAATTGATTAACACACGCTCCATCAAATTATACTGACATGTATATATCTATGTTCATACGTAGAAAAACAAAAAAATATCATTCACGCAGCAAAACTATCTAAATTCTATTGTTCAATCAAATGAAGTACCAACTCAACGACTTAGGGTAAAAATCTAAGTTGTATAAACTTGCTCTTTGACGAAAAATTGAAATGGTTCAAAAATACGATTTTGAATTGACTATTTTTTGTGGCTGATTTGACGGAATTATTTGTGTAAAATTAGCGTACAAATGAATTAAAATGTTCTTTATGTTTAAAACTCTAAAAAAAGAGACAACATGTGAAGTGAAAGCTCGGGGAACAAAGAGTTTTTGGTATTGATACATTTTCAAATTGCTTTTATAATTTGCGCACACCTAAAGGGTTTTCAATACAATTTAATATGCCAGAGTCTCAGTGTGAGCATTAGGGTAAAAATGAGGGCTTGGAGAGGAGAAGCCGGTGTACATTGGTTTTGAACTCTTGAACATTGCAATGATAGGGAAAGACATAAAAAGAAATCCACATTCGTATAGTACGGCAAAAGAACAATTATCTGCACTTCACGTAGTCTAACCGAACGAAGGTGGATTCAAGGATAAACTGATGGGCATTTCTAGAAACGCGAGTATTGCAGTTAAACTTATTAAGGGGAGGAATACAATTGGTCATTTCGCTAGAGCAAAGTCCGTCAAAAAAGCGGTAGTAAAAGATGAGAAAAGAAACATTATGACGATGCTCAAGTGGCTACAATTAACAAATTTAGTACAGTTAGTTATAAAATTCACAAATATTCAACAATATTCAGAAATGATGAGAACAATACTCCTTATTACTGCAAACGAAGAAGAATAGATACATTCGGTTCACTAGCAACATTCATAGGCCTTGCAACATTAGCATCGTTCGTATTCTCATAACTTATTAACTTATTGTTTTGCGTAGTCGGTCTAATATGTTGACCATCATCATCATCACATAAAGAGTTAAAAGAGTCTATGGTAAAGTCACCACTTAATGCAATGACACTTCAAATGACAGCTGATTTTTACAGGTATCTTGTTTTTTTTTTCAAATCCACAACATTCCCCTAATATGTTATAAATTTATTTGGAAAAAAAAACTTTAAATAAAATTAAACACTGCGTTAGTGTTTATCCATATCAAACCAAAACAGTGACACATTTCACCACGCTATACCCCATTCCCCATCAGGCTCCAATCCAACTGAACTCTTTCTCTTCACCCGTTTTATTTTTTTGTTTCATTTTATTTTGATGGAATCACATTAGCGTTTCAGAGATTTCAATTTCAGTTGTCCAAATTAGTTATATGTTTCGTGAAATGAACTATTTTAGAAATAGACACGTTCGTAGAAGGTAGGACTCACCTCACGTGTGTAGCTTAATAATGGAGCATCAAATAAATGAACAAAACAAAAATAATCAACGTTCTATTGCCCATAACTATATGTTTGTGTTTTAAATGGTATGTTTTATCCATGGCATGGATTATGCTCCTCGCTCTTAAATGGGTCTGTCTCTGTAGCATAACCAAAAACACTATGCGTTTATGTACATATTCCAAAGTCTATTTTGATTATAGAGATACGCGTTGTTATAGACCATCTATATCGATGGTTATAGTCCAGTCCAGTGCACGATGGAGATGATGATGGTGATGATGATTTGGCTGCCATTGATGGGTCCATGTCCATTTTCTGTTTGTGGAATACATCTCTCGCACTCCATGCACATAATTTTGGAGTGCGGGTGAGAATATCTAAACTATTTATTAAATTATCTATAATATTATACACACCATACCAGAGATATATTATTGTATCCATAGACGTGGAGGTTCCTATGGAAGAACTATATGTACTAAAATTCGTCGAACCTTCGAGCTGATATATAAATGAGGAATGGAATTCTGTATGACATATCGAGCCATTTCATCATTTCAAATTATAAGTGAGGGCATTAATGTAGGTATATAATCCAAAACCATTGATTTGAGTTAAATAATATTCCAAAGTGAATGAGAATAAGGCCAAATCCAATATACTAAATATTCAAAACGGAATGAATATGTTTTCGAAGGGTGTCTGATCCATCCATATAAGTATTGAGATATCTATGGGATGTGTGTTTGATGTATTTGAATGATGTGAATGATTTGATGCATTCAGGCATATTTGACTTGACTATGAAATTCAACTATGTTAGGAAGATATTTTGTGTTAGAGAGAAGGTCTACAGCACATAGAACTATAAAGGGATAGAGGGAGACTATTATCATAATTATTATATAGATGAGGAGTTTTTGTTTTCTTTTTTTGTGTTCCTTTTTAACATCAAATTACAAATAGACAAAAGAAATATTATAGATACTCGATGTGTGATGGCGTGTGAAGCCATCTTTAATTTAGATACAATTAAATGATATGTCTTTTGATGCGTTCTTGGGAATGCGTATTTAAGGGAATTTTAGAGAGACAGCATCTGGTAGTTTTTTTTGGGATTATGAAGTTCTTAATAAGATCATTCGAAGTGTGTTATTATATTGATGAAATGCGGGAGGAATTGGTCAGCTTTTACTTAAACCGAAATAGGAATTTTTTAAATAATATTCTATTTTGAATAAGGGGCTTTAAGGGGAAAGCATATGTTCGATTGCTCGTCGATACGACATTACAACGTATTTTCCATAGAGATCCAAGTCTTAAGGTTTAAAAAAATCAATCAACAGAAGAATTTAATCAAAGCTTTACTGTGCTTTGATATGGACCGCATATATGCACCGAAGGTTAGGTTAGGTTGAAGTGGCTGTTCAAGATGGAAACGGGCACACTTAGGCCAGTTTGATGGCCCATTGTGATACCACATTAATGTTGAGGCTTCTTCCTAAGCTCAATGGAACCAGTGTGGGTCCATTACGAAACGTGAGAGGTTGATATGATTTAGATCGTTAAAGAATAATTTTCCTAGGTAATTCTTGCGTTTTCGAGCCAGAGCAGGGCATGAACAAAGAAGATGAAGTACTGTTTCCTCCTCTTCCTCTTCCATACAGCTTCTGCAAAAGTCATTTGAGAATAACCATAGCTTTTCTATTAGACAGTGTCCGGTTATAACACCTATTATCAAGCTTATATGCGATCTGCTTAGAGATAGCAAGCACCTTAATTGCTTTAAATCTAGTGTTGGCCAGATGTTTTTTGTTACTTGACACGTGGTAATGTTGTTCCATCTGGTGCCTGTCCTCCTCACGGCGTATTGCATTAGCAACAGTCTTCAAGTAGCTATTGCGATTGCCAGTATATGCCAAGCTTGGTAGGATGGGCTGCACTGTACTGTTCCTGGCGAGTTCATCTGCCCTACAGTTATCTAAAATATTTCTATGGCCCAGCACCTAGCAAAGTTGAATATTAAACTGTTGTGCCATCTCTATTAGAGATGATAGACAGTTATGGACTGTTATATCACGTTTTCCTTAAGCCAGGACAAGACTTCTTTTATCGCCAAATGTTCCGACTGCACCAAAACAATCGAAACAGAAATTTAATGGCAGTTTTACACATACTGATTTTTTTTTCCAAAAGCCGTATGAAAGATAAAGCCTATTCGTAAAATTTTTAAGTTTCACAGTTGCAAAGGTGTGAATTGGTTATGAAGAACTTCATGAATGCGGCCATTTGGCTGAAATCGTTATGTAAATTGAAAGTCAAACTGATTTAAATCTAAAGTCAACGCTTACAAAAAATCCTTAAACATGTAATAATTTTGTTTTCTATAAATTGGGTTAAAAATGTCCACTGGGGCGTATACTCACTTTTTTATTCCTGTTGATGAATTGGCTGATAACGCTAAATTTTTTCCACAAGTCACAACTATTGAAAGTCTTGCTGATTTTAATCTTAAGTCGTCGCTTAAAACAATTCCTTAAACATCTAATAAATTTGTTTTCTATAAATTGGGTCAAAAGTGTCCACTGGGGTGTATACGCACTTTTTATTTTTATTGATAAAATGGCTAATATCGTTAACTATTGTTCCAAAAGTTTCAACAATTGAAAGTCGTGCTGATATAAATCTAAAATTAAAGCTTAAAACTATGTCTTAAACATCTTATAGTTTTATTTTCTATAAATCGGGCAAAAAGTGTCAACTAGGGCGTATACGCACTTTTTGTTATTTTTTTTAAAACTTCTTTTTTGTACCGGTTACGTTAGTTCTTGCATCATACAATTGTAGCAACATTCCAATACAGTGTCAAGCTTCATTCTAGGTAAGGACTGTACTGTGCTTTTTAGTGATTTTAAGAACCTAAGCTTACTCAAAAAGGATCTTCATTTTTTTCAATAATCATCAGTTTTATAAAACAACCTTTTAAATCAAAACTGCAAAATCCAAGTTGATATCCTCTTTTTTCTTGGGGTTTTATTTAAAATTCAAAAGAAATAAACTCCAATTTAAATTATAGCAGATAGTGACATTTCTTGTTTTACATTTAGGAAAAAATAAGTTAAAACAAAGAACTTTTTAAAAAATGAAATATAATAACAAACTTCTAATTAAAGAGCCAAAAGGAAACAAAAGGCTTGGTCAACTTCTTAGTTATCACAAAAGTAAGGCTATCGTTAAGTTCTTTCGTCACCACATCATCAACAAATTGAAATATAAACTATTAAAAAAAAAACATCAATAAAAAGACCTCAAACATGCCATATTCCGCATTCTAAAATGTCAATTCTAAACTCAACAGATCAATATTATGCCTCTTTACCTCGTTATACAAAATAAACTTGTTGTCCCGCTTCTAAAAATCATAAATCAACTCTTTAACTCTACTTCTTCTATATATCTACATGAACATATGTATGTACATAACAATTCTATATTCAAAAGCGTTGTTGGCATATACTCGTACAAATATATATAAAGCTAGTCTGTACTATAATATCCGGGGCGCTTGAAGCCATCATTCAAAAACATAAAATTCAATGAACCTTTCTATCATTTGGATGACGTGCGATGACAACGTGCCGAGGTCAGATAAATCTGTCAAAATTTTCTATCGATTCTAAATAATTTCCTATAAAGCGACGCGATTGTGATTGTGCAATCATTTTTGACTATACGTACGTATTTTATGTGCTTCGAAAAAAAGTGACAGCGGGTGTTAAGAGGGTAGCAAGCGGAACAATACACAACATATACCATGTCGCGAGCGCCTTTGAAAGATGTCAATTTATTTGATGATGATGACAATGATGACACCCTTATGACAGCTCTAGCCTGTTAACCCAGAGAGAGAGCAAATGCCTCCCGCACCCAACAGAGCAACAAAAAAAAGTCAATATCACATAATAAAATCAATATACCAACATACCGTTAAAAAAAAAAAGATGGCGTGTGTTGTGGTACCTGTCAAAGTGATAAATCTGACAGGAAAAAGCACCACCGCACCGGGGAGGTGTCCAAAATATGTTTACCCTCTTTATAGCTAACTGAAAGTCGTCGTAGCCGTCGCCGTCGCCGTCGCCGTCGCTGAAAACTGTTACTACTCGTATATATGTATGTATTTTATTCTGTGTGCAGCAGTCAGTGACATCCTTTATATAGGTATTTTGTATAGCCTCGTATTAATGACCTTGAAAATGTTATAATAATAAATAACAATGTGACATTTCACACAGACACTTACAAATAGGCGCACACATACTCAGCAGAAACAGAATATCGAAAGCACAAGGGCCAAGCAGAGAATATAATGGATAACCACCAGCAAAACCAAAAACAACAACAAGAACACACAACATAAAGCGGCACCGAAAAACCCGGTAGACACCCATAGTGCCATTAATTCTAGCGCCCGCCGACTTGTTTGACAGTTCTGACAGACTATTATTTAAAGTTGAACTTTCGCTTGCTGGTTATAGTATAGGTATAGGTATAGGTATAGGTACCTACTGCTACAGTACAGTTATAAACGACGTCGTCGTCGGTCGTCGTCATTTATGCATATATAGCGATTTAATACTGAAAGTAAAAGTGAATATTGTGTGTGCGGAAACCTGTAACGCATCTTTAGGGTCAAGGAACACTTGAATAATAATAATAATAATAACGGACGACTATAAGGCTATACGACAGAGCACACACAACAAACTTTTTATATTTTGACAGGACAAATGGATCAGACTGTTTACCTACATTTTCTGTTCTGTTCCGAGTTCTTCTGGGGAGAACTGTCAAAATAAAAGATGACATTGCAAAAAATACATCAACACCAAAATAAAAAGCCTGCTCGTTTGTATATAGCCTCTACGCTAGTATCTACTACGGTAAAATACAATATATCGCACTCCCTTTTTCTGCTGATGATGTTGCGGGCATAAAACGCGTGTATATACACAAAAATAGGAAGTGTAAACATGGGCTTAAACTGATTGATAAATTAGATTATGGGTCAGTCGTGGTTGTGAGAGATGGGCTGACTTTATTGTTGTTGTTTGTTATTGCTGGTGGCTATTATACTATATTCTTTACTGTATGCTGAAAGACGATGACGAGACCAAAGCTATACAGATTGGTCCAAGAGAGAGGGAGAGAGAGAGAGAAGTAAGAATGAGGAGAGAAAAATTGAACGTAATATGTCAAAAAAAGTCTGACTTAGACAGTTTCCATTTGTTTTCGAGTCGAGAACAAACAAAATAAAAAGCACTGAAGCAGTCTGGCCTGGTCTGGTCAGTCTCGCCCTGATATCTATAGATATATCATGACGACGATGATGATGATGATGACTATGGTGGTATTTATGGTCAACGACCTTGGAAACATTACTACTTGTCGGATATTTGTTTTCAGAGGCTCAGTGGTCTGTATTTTTTTTTTTAACAAATTATGTGCTTGAGGGGTATGTTTTATGTCATTTTCCGTTTCTGACAGATCTGGGTTATGAGGGCGCAAGCTATGTCTGGTGGGTATTGAGGTCTTTGTTCCGATAAATATACTTATACAATTAGGACGAGAATGGAAAGTACATATGTATATCTATGGGGGTCGGTATTATGATGCTTTAGGTGATCATACTTCATTAGACTTTTTTTACATTTCTTGTTCTTGAAAGAAGAATTTTAAATGATGAATACGTCTGTTGTTTTGGTAAATAGGCACGCTAGGAAGAATATAAGAAGATATAACTACATTTTTTGGATGATTTAATAGTTTTAAAGTCTTTCTGGTTTGGAATCACCCAAAGCATGTTTTTCTTTTATAATTGGGCACAGACGTAGGCATAACTGAATTTTGCCGAAAACAAATTGAGATAGTGATCTGTAAGGTATTATATATTTGTCAGCCTTAGAAATACGGCGAAGCACCATTTAAAATATGAATTGTAGCCAAAAACTCAATAACAGTTCTTTGTTGAAAAAAATGCTTGTTTTTGAGAATTCAAAACGCAATGTTCTGACATTTATAAATAAGCAAATCATTTACTACTGCTTAATTTATCGAAGCCCAAATTTAGACAGAGTATCAACTTCCTGTGAATTTGATGCTTTGTCTGATTCTATCCAAAGAATTGTTTCGTCTTATCCTCGCACTTGTAGTACCCGTGGCATGATGGTTAGTGCGTTGGACTGTCATGCCAGAGGTCTTGGGTTCGATCCCTGCCTATGCCATCTAAAGTCTTTTAACGGGTACTACCTCTTGAATTGACAAATTCTCCAAGAGTAACTCTTGTCATGAAAAAATGCTTTCTCAAATTGGCCGTTCGGATTCGGCATATAAATTGTAGGTCCCCTCCATTTCTGACAACATTACTCGCACACAGGAATGGTTGAGAGTTGTAAGTCACCAGGCCCTAGTTCTGAACGGACTTTTGCGCCACCCAAAAAAAAACAATCCTTGCACTTAAATCCTTGTTAAGGGCGATTTCAATGTACACAATTCTTCATGGCTTCAACATTCAGGCCAGACAACACCCGATGGAGTGTGTGCAGAAATCTTCGCTGATTTGAACTACCTTACTCAGTTGGTCAACGAATCCACCAGAACATCGGACGTTGAATGTCGAGCAGAAAACACTTTTGACTTGCTTCTGACCTCTGGCGCTGATAAGTACATTGTTAGTGTTCTATCTCCTCTAGGCACATCTGACCATTGTGTTACATCAGCAATTTTCTCGTGTCAAAACTGTTCAGTTGAAGAAGGAGCTCCTAAGAGAACCGTTTGGCAATACGAGAAAGCCAACTGGGACTGTCTCAATAATAACTTCAGGATCTTTAACTGGCCACTATGCTTAATCGATAGTGACGTTGACGCCAGCGCTGATATGATCACAATTTTAATTCTCCAGAGAATGAGAACTTTTATACCTAACAGGTTAAAATAATCAGACCCAAGGAAAACGCATGATTTGATGCGAGCTGTTAAGAGGTTATTAGGGCCAAAGAGGTAAGTTTCCGTTGATATAAAGCCAACCGTACTGTAGTATTGGATAGATTCAAGTCTGAAAACCATAAAATAAATGCTGGTGTACCCAAGAGCTCTGATCTATTTTCAACACTCTTTCTCAATAACAATACAAACAATTCATTGTTTCGCTGACGAAAGTACTCTTAGCTTTTCATATTCGTTTTCAGACTCACATCACTCTCCTTCGGATGTGGAACTGCAACGACAAAATATGATAAGCTCATTAAATTCCGACCTAAACAGCATTGTTCAATGGGTAATAAAAACCGCGTGGAATTTAATGCTTCGAAAACGCAATGAAGTCAACACAAGATATTGGTGGCCAGTTGTTATCACCTCTTCTGGAAATAATGTGGAGAGTAAACTATTTTTATCAAATCTTCCAATTTCATAAAACAACATTAATAGCTTAATCCATTTCATCAAACTCATTTTCGAAAAATTCTTTCGAGCCTAAAACCGACATCAAACAGTGGAACGCTAAGGAAACAGTTTCCAAATTTGTATCAGGACTTCTCATGTCAATACATTCTTTTTCTCTAATATCTTCGACTTAATAGATGATATATTTCAAATCAATGTCTTCTAACTATTAAGCTTCTTAGTAGTAAAAAAGTTAGATGAAATACATACCTAGCTTTTTATTTTCCTAATCAACATAACAAGCTAGAAAATAATGGTTTCCACATAAATAACATCTTTAACTCAAGCCTCGTACAATGCCAACAACACTTAGTCACAAAGAATCAATATAATATTTGTAACATCCCTATCCTATCCCATCCTATCAAACTTGTAAAAGATCTTAAACACTCATCTCCGACATATGACGAAGATTCGAAGGAGCAAAGTTAAAAAACATCAGCATCACCACACCTTTTTATGTTCACATAATAATATCCTGCACTTTGAAAAACAGAAGTCACTTCCTCATAATTCTTCCCCAACGCTAATATTAATTATCTTCTCAGCTCGCATACCTCTTTTATATGTGTATACATAGGTACACCGCACAAATATCCAATTAATTACTTCCAATGATGCATCGATAGGGTCGGCGATAGCTGCACATTTCATCAATTTTCATTAAGCTCGCAGAGGCTTTTTTTCCACCGTCCCGCCGCCGCTCAGTGAAGCCGTACTTCGGACAGAAGAAATCAAGTAACACTGCAGCAAAACACAAGTAGGCAGCCTTTTTGAAACGTAATCTGATCGGACGTGCTTCCATGATGTTTCGCGCCAAATTGTATTCTAGGGAGGTATATAGGACCTTCAAGTCCTTCTAGAACACACATATCAGCTGCTGGTCTAAAATTATTGAACAGACAGAAAGCAGAGAAGCAGACATATCCGAAGACCGTGGACCACGACTAATTTTAAATTATTTCGGATTTTCGTCAACAAAATTAATAATTCCACCAAAATTTCTTTTCAAAAAACCAATGAGGAAAAAAAGGAAGGTGACTTCCATATTTTTTTTAAAAACCATCTCTTTGAGATGAGAACGTGTGCCTCAATGCGTCTGGCAATATATTAATCGATCAAAAATCGAGATTCTCTTGTGAAGGGTCAGTCGTTCGTTGGACTTCCTTTTTTGTATACGAAAACCAACTTGGAGGCTGTTTCCATTTTTTTCAAAAAGTAAAGACAAGATACAAACAGAAGACGGCAAGGCGAAGGCGATTGCGAACCACATCAAAACTTCCTAAAAGCAAACCGCTATACCGCTACCGTCATCGTTGTCCTTATATTGTCGTCGTAGTCTTCGACGTCGTCGTCGTCATCTTCGTCTGTCGATATTTGATGAGTTTTGGGTGGTTGACCCATTCACTTTGATGGATTTTCCACCTTCGATGACCAACAACGACTATACGACCACGATGACGACGATGATCAAGATGATGATGATGATGGACTCCTGTCAGAGAACCATACCCAGCCACATCCCGTTCGGGTGCTGATTATAGCTACCGCGCTTGCTACGTGAGCATTTACGCCTACAAAAGGTCTTTTCATTTAGACTCTGCTCAAAGGCGACCAAACAACGGTGACGGCGACGACGCAACGCACCACGGCCCCATGGATATACGTCTTTTGTGCTGATGAAGCCCTTTTTAATGAATTTATAATCTCTTAATGATGTATCTAGATAAGCAAATAGGTACACAAAATGTATAACTAATAAAAAATATGTTTGAAAGTTATAATTTTTGCGATCGACACGTTTCGCCTATAATGTATAGGTTTACATCTGAAGGGAGGACTTTCAAGTTATGATGAGGGACTCCCGGAATTTTTTGGCTTGCTCCAATTTTTGTTTTTAATGTGTGTACAAATTTGGTATTTTAAAATTAATAAATGGTGAAAGATATAGGTGAATATATTTGGGATGCTTAGAAATTATTGAAAATTTAGATTTTCGCATTTTCGAAAATGAGTTTAAGATTGTTAACCTGTCCTTGAGACACTTTTGAAATGAACAAGACCTTACTCATGGGTAAACTGGCAATGCCTACCACTGTACTATTGAGTACTGGCAAAATCAGTTATTCCTTTTTTTACCGTACTTCAAGAATGTGTATCAATTCCAGTTCTCATTTTCATTACACGTCAATGTTCGACACCTTTCGCCTTTACGGTACCTACTGGTTTCCATCAGCCAGGAGGATTTTAAAATATAATGAGAGACTCCCGGAATTTTTGGCTTGCTCCAAAATCATTTCCCTAATGTATGAACACAAAACTTTGGTGTTTTTAAATTAATAAACGGCGAAAAATGAAGACAGATACTACGCAATGTTTAAAAACTTAGATTTTGGAATTTTCGAAAATGAGTTTAAGATTGTTAACATGTTTTTGAGAGCACTTTTGAAATGGACAAGACTTTACTCCAGTACACCGGCAATGCCTACCAGAGTACTGGCAAAAATACTGATTCTTTTTCTACCGAACTTCAAGAATGTGTAGCAATTCTTACAAGTTAACTTTTGAGTACAATCAAAAATAAAGATTCTTTTTTTTTGACGCACTTCAAGAATGTGGATAGCTTTTGCAGCTCTGTGTTTCTTTCCACTTTGACTTTCTTAACAGGGACAACTTTCAAGACATGATGAGGTACTCCCAAAGTTTTTAAAAAAATTCCCAAAAATGGAAGGGAAGTCAAGTAAAGACTCAAAAAGAAAGAGTTTATGCTTCATACTTCTGATTTATGCAAATTGAACATAAACAAATTCCTTTAACAAAGACAAAAATCAAGTTCGATACTTTTAGAATTCAATCTTTAACAACTTCACTTAAGTCAAAATTTTGCTGATTTATATTCATTACTGCCTTTTTGAAGAAATTAAAGGACCCTCTTAGTAATAAAGCCACGAATAGAGGTGGTATGTCTACAACAAAAAAGTTGTAAAATAAAATTTTTTACTATGAGGAGGTGATCCTTAAGAATAATTTTTACGACTTTTAGGCTGTTAAATGTGAAAATAAATTAACTTCATAGCGCGGTATATTATAAAATCGTCTTTCAAACATTATTACCCAAGCAGGCCGCCAACGTCAGCTGCTGCTGCTATTGCTGCCGCCAAACCACGGTGTAACAAATTGATGAACTACTGCTTCTGAGATACTTTTCGAGTATATGAAGTTAGAAGTACTACGCCGGCCGGACGGCCACCGCGCCGCAGATAAAGGAAGCGATCGAATTTTAGTTTTTTGTTTTACGATCACATTACAACAGCAGACCATCAATGATCGGTCTGTCAAGAAACAGTAGTCCACAACGGATCGAATGGAACATTTTTGTTTCATTAAAAAATCTCACTAAAGACCGCGCATATATATTGTACTCTTGTATATGTACAATAAGTGTTGCAATTAGCATATTAAGAAAGATAGAACTTGAAGTTTTGTATCTTATTTTTTTTAGTTTTTGGATTCATAAAAATAACGTAACAAATGCATTTGCATGCATCGATCTTTCTTGTATCTTTTGTACTTTTGCATTGTTTGTCGGTCTTCGGGTTTATATTTCTTGTTTCTTTTTGAAGAAAAAGTTAAGAAAAGGCGGTGGCGATGTTAATTTGTGCTGTCAGAAATGTCTGTCTGTCTTTCAAGTTATTGCATTTTTTCTTTTCGATTTAGTTTTAATGCTGTTTTTTTTTTGCAAGAAGAGTTAAGTTCATAAAAATAACTTTGAACTTAAAGGGATAATAACATTACGCCCTTTTACAGAAAACAGTCTTTGAAAGTAACGCAGAGTAGACAAATATCAGGATTTATGTTCGCTGGTATTGCTTTTGAGTTTTTGTTTTTTGTTTTTAAAATTGTAAGAGGATTTTAGTTCATTTGAAAATATGTTAAGCTCGGAGAGAAAAATGCCCACCAAGGGGGCGTTAATTGAGAATCTTTTAATTACTTATATTCTTTATATACATTACATTGACTGGCTATCATTTGAAGAAGTGTTGCTTCTTGGTTGCTTCGAGTATTGAAAATTTCTTAAGAGCAAAGTTATGAATGTGCAGAAGTAAGCATTGATATAAAGACTCCCATAGAAGATTCTTGGACAAAAGTCACTTGCTCAGAAATTGATTACTGAAGTTCAAATCCATTCCTATAGATCATATTCACACTTGGTAGGAGATTCGAGCTCAAACATTGAAGACATGATTCAAAACTGCAAAACTCTAGGAGAGTCTGTATTTTCGTCATTTAAATTGTTATATAACAAATTTGAATATCGGTTCGGTAGAAATTTCGAGCTCAAAAACTGAAGACATGACTCAAAACTGGAAAAAAACCAGGAGTCTGTATTTTTCGTCATTTAAATTGTCATATTACAAATTTGAATATCGGTTCTTTTTCCAAGGGAAGAGGGAAGAGAATGTTTGACTTTAAAATTTCATAAATTTCGAACCAAGTCTTGCGTTCGATGCTACTTAGAGCAAAAGTTTATCAATGTTCATTTTTTTATTTCCCTGAGCTTCGTTGCATGAGATTTAAATAAATAGAATTATGTTCACTGTTTTAGCTGAGTTCCACACGATCAACAGTAAATTAATAGTTTGAGGCTCTCATAAATTTCTAAAACGTAGAATTGTGTGAAGAATTTTTCGTTATTCCTCGAGTTTGAATCAGTAATTGGAACTTTTACAAGATCAATATCAATTTCCCATAAAATTGGAAACAAAATTTAAGTTTTATGTTTTATTTTATTAAGAGTCGTTTTTAGGATCAACTCTGCTGATATTGAATTGTAACTTTCTGAAAAAACATTGTATGACGAATTTTTCAAGATTTCTCAAGTTTGAATCAGCAATTTGAACTTTTTTCAAGAACAATATCAATTGGGAGCAAAGCTTTTAAGTTGGATTAAGTCCCATGCATACAAATTATTTTTAGCATCAATTTTCTTGACCTTGAATTTCAAGCTTGAGGCTTAAACATTTTTCTGAGAAAATATTGTATGAACAATTCTTCGAGATTCAAACTTGATATCAGCAATTTGAACTCTTTTCAAGATCCATATCAATTCTTCATGAAATTCAAAGCTGAGCTGTTATGATTTCTTTATGTTCAAAGTTTCCTTTTTTTAGGATCAATTCTCCTGATATATTCCGTTTACCATAATTTGCATATAAATAACTTAAAATTAAGAGAGAGAGATTTCAAAAAAAACTTAATGAACAGAGGATAAATGAAATTCTACACACAACACACTACATTAATGAGTTTGATAATTATTATTATAGTTTTTAATATGTTTTAAAAGATTTTTGTTTTTAGTTTTGTTAATTGGATGAACATAATGGGGGACTTACCATCATATGTTAGTTCTGTAGGATTATGTGATGATGATAAGAACTTACCATCTGAAAAGAAACAAACAGAAAAAATTTCAATTAATTATAAAGTTATATAAAAATTCTCATAAAATATAAAAAGAAAAAAAAACAATAAACAGATAAAGATATAATAAATTTACTCAGAAAGGATCAGTTTGATAAAAAAATCTTTAAAGAACCTAAGAAGACTCAAAGTCCAAGTGAAACAACATTGAACATCAGAGCGGTGATGTTCACGACGATGATGATAATGAAAGAAGAAAAAAAGAATCATCAGAACTAAGGATTCACATAAGCTTGAATGATTTGTGAAAAGTATCTTTTGGATACGGAATTAATAAGTTTGCAATTCTCATTCCATGCGAAGTTTCTATATTTGTATCTTTATACATTTTATGAAATCAACCACAAGCTAAGAAAAAAAGATGAAGATGACGATGAAACAAAACAACATCAAGCCAAAGGATTGAAGGTGGAGTAGCATCAGAAATAAAGGTAAAGCATATCTTAAAAGAGTCACTGTGGATGTTCCTTCCCGATTTTGGTTTAAATGCAGGATTTGTGGTGGTTTGTTGGATAGTTCTTGGACTTGGTTTTTGTTTTTTGTTTTCTTTCTCAACTGGTACTCAATTTAAGCTGAAAAGGATTTTTGATTTGTTTTTTATCCATTTCGGTGTCTTTCTAACAAAAATACTGAGAGAATTTGATGCAAGATGACTTTTTGGCGATGTATCTTTCGGGGGCTTGTCGAATATTTCATTTTTAGTTTCGTCCGTTTCCAATCCCAAATTCAACCATCCATTAAATGTGATACAATTTTGTGCTCTGAATAACTCCCAAATGATGAAAGATACAGGTTTCTTTTTTTAGATGTGTGTCTTTCGTCTGAGTGCAGAATCAAAAAATATCTACCTGTTCGAGTTGGGTGCGCGCAGCTTGGATAAGGACTTCTCGCTGATGTCAAAAAGTATACAAAACAAACCCAATCACATGCGGGACTTTAAATTGTAAGGAAATAATTTGTTAATTGCTGGAGAAAAGTTTACACCTCGAACTGGATTGGTTTTTGATTCTATAAAGAGGTTCCAGATACATCACTTCACAACTCCCAACTGTGGCTTCAAGTTAAGCGCAAGTGGAGCAACATTGGAGATCGATTTGAGAAATAAAAGGAACAACAAAAAATAAGAAGGTTTTTGATACAATTTAGCGCTGATGATTTCCTTTTTTGTTCCAAAATAAAAGAGTGTCTTCGCGATGATTGGGAGAGTTTGGTGGTGGCAGTTATTGTACGTGCCTCACAGATTATAAAAGACTCACTCTGTTAGCGATGGATGAAGATGATGATGAAGATGATGTTAGTGATGGCGAAAGGAGAGAACGAACGGACGGACGGACGGAAAAGACACAAGACATCGCGCGACAACAGCCAGACAGGTGATAAATAAATCGGATGCCATATTTGGATCGCGACATTTAATTGCGCGCATCCAGAAAGGTGTTATAAACATCAGTTTGGGAAAGTGTAGTAATGGAATTCCCTGAGCCCGTTTGATTTTTCATCATCATCATCATCGCTTGCATGGCGGGAACCCATCATCATCCTCATCATCAACACAACTTCAACTTAAACTCCAACTCCTTACCGACTTGAACAAAGTATCTTATAGCTTTTTTTTGTGTGAATTTATATGAGTAGAGTACCTATAGATACTTTGTTTCGAGTCCTGATATATTGAGTGGATCCGATGCTGCAATGAAATGATGATGGAGAAGAGATCATGTCGTTTTGTTTATTGAGTGCGACTAGGACAATTTTAAATTTTAAATTGTAAAAATGATTTATGATGATTATGGGTTTGATGCTGCATCCAAAGGCATGCATCGCACACTGGATGGCAATGCCAACAAGCGAGGAGTGTTTAAACCTATCAACTCTATGAGCTGTATCCTATATTCATATGTACACACTTTTTGAAATCGTCCAGAGGCAGTCAACTTAATTAAAGTTGCATATAGTATAGGTTAGATAGATAAAGTCGTAGAGGTATAGGTTGTTGGTTAGGTTTTATTGGTAATATTTTTATTTACCACCAACCATAAATGGTTATATGAGTAGGTAAGGTATCTGTGTATAGAATCTTTATGGTGGTGCTTGTATTTTTTTTGTAAGGCTACTATATTCAATTATTATTATTTTATGAAGTCAGTAAGAGTACGCTAATAGTGCATTCAGTGTCAAAGATGGTAAAACGACATAATGGCAGTTCATATATCTGGGAAATGTTGTAGGTTTTGTTGGTTAGTTTTTTAGTTATGGTCAGATGAGAGAGCTTATAGCAAATAGAGTCATTATGTTGTTGAATGATTATAATATTTTTTTTTTAAGTATAGGTTTACTTGTTTCTTGAAGGAGAAACTCTTGAAGTTGAGCCTTTTTTTCTACAGACGTAAAATTTAATCCTCTCTGTTGCTATCAAATATGTGATAGTAAAATTAGCGAAGATAGTTTCAAATTATAAATTCTATGTTTTTGTTTTTATAAGTTCAACTGCTATGAAATTAATGAGCTATTAAGAAAGGTTCAAAACTGCCAACACTTTGTTTTTAATTCTTTAGTAAGTTGTACCTATTTAAATTTTCTGATTCTATGTTTTTGACTTACTTTTCTTCCCTTATCTTCTTTAATTAAAAAGTGTTTAAGAATCTTAAACAAGCACTACCATATTTTAAAGGAATTTTATTTAAATTTCATATAAATCCACACAAATGTAGGTAAATCGTTCTTGGTAGCAAATAACTCTTAATTATTTTTTAATAATTTTTAATAAGGATCTATATTTTCTACAATATCTATGTTTTATGTGCTATGTTTTTTTCTAAGCTTCCAATTTATTTTCTAAACGTTGTTAAACGCACATTTTTAGAGTTATTTATATGAAGTGGAAAAACATAGAAAATTTCGCACAGAGCAATTTTCGACTAATAAATTATAAAACAACATTACTGCTAAATTAACGACTTGTGAAAAGCTTATAGTGAAAAATTACAAGTAGTAAGTTGTGATATAAACTTCGAAAAATATCATGGTGAAGAATTTTTCTTCCAAAACAGTCAAATCAAGATGAAACCTCTAATTGAAAAAACTCTATACTTATGATTTTAGGCTTGCAATGTTCTTAGGTTTTTTAACTTGAATGCATTTGTTCACATTTTGAATTTAAATGGATTTTAAAGCTCTAGTTCCAAAAATCCGACATAAAAAAAAACATAGAAAACATCGCATGACCAATAAGACACATAAATTGGTATTTATTTAGAAATTTTGTTTAACCATTTTATGAGTCATTATCATAGTCATCATGAGTCAACAATCTTCGACCTCAAATTATTTAAAATCTACCTAAAAGAGTCATCAATTTCCATACGCGGAACTTGAAAAGAATTTAAAATGACTCAATTTTATAGAAAGTGCTTTAAAAATCGTCAATTATGTAGATTCTTGGTATTTTGTTTCTTCTCACGATCCACATAAAGTTCTTCCATAAAAACTTAAAAAAAATAACTTTATCTACATGTAAACTTAATAAATAACTACCACCTTAAAGATCTTTATATCTAAATAGCACCTGATTTATCGAAAAACACATTTTTCAATGGTGTTTTTAATTTGAATTTCAATTCGTTATATTATCGTTTGGAAATCTTACAGAAAAAAAATAACAGAAAAAACACAAAAGTCAATGCAGTGCAAATTATATTCAAGGATACTTTATTTATGAACTTCAAAGATACAAATATCTCTATATAATATGTATCTGTATCTACCCACCTGAAAGATCCCATCAAACTGACATTTCTAATCACCAATTTTTCAATCTAACAACAAACCGTACTCTTAAATTTTAAAAACTTCATGTTTGTTACTTTTCTGTTGTTTTATTTGGACACAATGGACACAATAGATACGATCAAATTAGCATCGCATTGATTCAAAGCTAATTTCGGTGATTTAAATTTTATCTTAAAGTCTGACTTATAATGTATCTATCTATAGGTATTAAGTAGGTAGGTAGGTTTTAAAAGTATCGAACTTATGATGATGGAGAAAAATTAACAAAAAAAACTTTAAACTTAATTTATAACCTTAAGATTTTGGATTTTGTATGAATAAACAAATCTGCTTGATTGGCTTTTATTTTTAAGTGTATATTTATTTTTGTTTAATTTTTGATATCAATAAAATCAGCAATTCAAGTCGACGGCTTTATGTGCATGTAGATTATTCATCAGCACCTTTTAAACGTTTAAAAAGCGTTTCAATGTAAATCTTGAACTTTTTTTTTGTCCAGGGGAATATTATTATAATTATCATCATCATCATCAACGTTCGTTCGTTCGATTAACAAAACAAAAATTAAAATTAATCCAAAAACCAAAACCAAAAACAGAAACCAGATCGTCCTTCCTTTGTTGTTTGATTTTTATTCAATCAAATCAGTTTTAATTTCAGGTGAATTCAGAAAACCAAAAAAAAAAAAAAACCTCAATCTTTGAATTTTTTGTTTTCATTCAAAAGAAATCAACTAAAAAACAACTTAAAGTTATTTATTAGAATTTTATTTAAAAATTCGAACAAAAATGAACTTAAAATATGCAATGAACTTGCTTTAATGTGTTTTTTGAATTACCCAAATCCAGCCACACTCTCCCAAAAGACTAATGACCAAAAGATATGGATTGGAGTTGTTTTTTTTTTTTTATTTATTTTGTTGTTAATTTAGTTTTTGAAGATACATATGAATATATATGCATAAAAAAATGTGTGGCCTTTAAGACGATAAAAATGTCATGGAAAATTATGTGTATTTGTAATTAAATTGATTTCAACGCAATAACATAGCCACAAATTGTGACAGTTATTAGACATTTTTGGTGTTGTATTTTTTTTTTTTTTTGGGTTTTGGTTTTTGACATTTTAATTCGTTGAAATTTGTTTTTTGTTTAAATTTTATATTTTGTTGTGATTAAAAAAATATATATATCGAAAAGAAACAACTTATGATAATGTCAAGCGTTATGTTCTTTGACATTACATCTCATTTTTTATTTTTGTAACTTTCTTAAGTGTATTTGGTAATTTATTTGAGTTATTATAATTTGCTTTACATTTTTTCTTTCTCAAAACATCTTAATTTGGTTATTTGTTTTGGGAGCCATCAATAAAGCAAGTTAATTATCAAAATAATGTGTTGAGGAATATACACAGGCCTTTTGATAAAGGCAGCAAGTGTATTTTGATTAGAGTCTTTGAATCATCTCAATCTTCAACGTTTTAAAATGTTGGTACAATTTGATTTTTGATTAAATATTGTAGTTCAGTGGCTTCAGAAAGAGATAAACTGTCAGATAAGCAAATATCATGGTTTGTGGATTTCTAAAACCAGCAACATCAACTTAATAAAAAAAAAAAACAAAAGTTTAGTAACATTGTCGAAGTGTTACATCAAATATATTTTCTAATATCAGGATTTACTTGAAGCTTTTGAACCTATTGAAAAGAAAGAAATTGACTGCTTTCAGACTTTAATATACGTTTTAGCCAGTCTAAAAGGGGTACACATTACTTATGCTGCATTCTTTGAAAAACCCTTACATTAAGCAAGTACTGTTGTCGGCGAACCAACTAAGGAATAGAAATTTTAAAAAACACATAATTCACAAATATAAGAAAAAAGTGACGGAGACAAAACGGATCCCTGCGGCATACCAGCTCACACCATTTTGTGGATGTTAGTTTCAACTTTATTTATATCGTCAGTCTCTTAAGGTTTCAAGATATAGGTCCAGCAAAAAGATCTCCCCGTATTTTAAAAGGCAATGACAAATAAATAAACAATTTAACAGACAAATTTTAGTGATTTTTTTAAATTAAAAAATATGCCATTGTACATTAAATAAAATAATTACTAAGTTTTAAAAATTATATCCGCTAAATATTTTTCTCTATTATTAATACTTTTACGAAGCCTTTTCTGGAAGTTTTCCATCGCTCATCGAGTCATTTATAGTGTAATGGCTGCCACTTCCTGAGTGATTGCCTCCTTAAGTGCTTCCAAAGATGTTGGGCGATGATTGCAGACTTCTACTTTTAAATGTCCCCAAAGAAAAAAATCACAATGAGATAAATCGAGTGACATTGGTGGCCAGGTAATGTCTCCTCGCAAAGAAAGAAGATACCCTGGCAACATTTCTTTCAAAATGGTTAGTGAACGCCGTGAAGTGTGTGCTGCGGCTCCATCTTGTTGGAACCAGACTTCTTTGAGGTTCCTAGTAAACTGATTTAAATTTGGTTGGAGGAAGGTCTCAATCATGTGATAGTAGCGATCCGCATCAACTGTAACTTTTTGCGCATTTTTTTCGAAAAAATACGAACCTAACACACCAAACTCAGCAACAACACACCAAACTGTCACATAAGGGCTGTGAAGTGGTATTTGATGAATTTCTTAGGGTTTTCTGTTGCCTAGTATCGGAAGTTTTGTTTATTGTGTGCAATATTCCTATCCAAAACAGGACCATGTTTTCCAAGTTCCGGCAAAAACTGCACAGGGATCATTATTGATACAAATTTTATCATATGCAAAATCGCCGTAGTGGACAAACTTACAGCATACGGTTCTAGTAATGTAACGATAGAAGATAACGGTATATCGGTCATGACACTTTTTTAAGTGTCTAAAGAAAAATATTAAAACATATCAGAAATCATGCAATTTTGATGGTCAATTAACGTCACTAAAAATAAGCGACCAGCCAGCTTCTCAAACGCAATATACTCATGATTGTCGTGGTCGTATTACGTGGATTTTTGTTTAATGTTGTTGAAACCATTTCGTCCAAGTCATGATCTTCAATCGGAGACCAAAAATATGAATTCGGATCCTGCTTTTAATTGCTAGTGCTAGCCACTTGAACAAAGTGTTGTCCATTTTGTCATAAACCTTCAAATGTAATTTAAAATACTGTAGAATAATTTTGTTTCGTTTTTCAACCATATTTGAATATGAGGCCGCTACCGAGGCAGGATTGTTAAAATACTCGAGGGGTCTTAACTGATTGCGAGCCTTGAGCATAAAATTTGACACTTAATTTCGAATTGCAGAATTTTAAGAACGGTTTACCTTTTAGATTAAAGTTTTATAGTTAAAATAAATTTTGTAATAAATGAACAATTCTAGGAGAAAGTCTTAAAAAATGTGCAACATTTTGTGACAGGTGCACATCCCAGTGCAAATAATCTTTCCTCTGTCAATCCGTATGAATATTTCAGCGCCTAAATATGTCTTATTGTCATTCTAGAGGAGGAACTGATCCAATCCTTCATGTACTCGCTACCCTGACTAGTAAATACTCTCACGGGCCTAAACATGGGAAATCTGCAAATCCGGCTCGAAGGACCAATGTATATTTTGTACAAGAATTTTTATTTTTAAATATGAAGAATAAAAGTTTAAAGGTTGTAGGAAATGATAATTGTGCAGTTATCAGAAAAGTTAAAAAATTGTAGATACTCGCCTATCACCGTTTCTAGGTCAAAAACTACATAGAAAAATTCAATTAAATGACAAGTTTGTAAATGATGAAATAAAAATATCGCTTATAAAAAAACAACATCAAGAAAACATATGACAAAAATCGCATAATTTCTTTAACTAAAAATGTATGAAGGTCGTCTCAGAAAAAAAAATATATTTATGTTCAAAAATAAATAACTCAGAGATGAAATTAAATTAAAAAAAGAAAAAAAAACTTCAAAAAGTTCAAGAATTAAGATGTTGGTTGTACCATCCATCAAATTGCAAACATGTATAAATACCCATCCCCTTCCCCCTCAGCACCTACCGCATACATACTACGATGTTAATGTTGTGACATTGGAATTGATATAAAATATCCGAAAATTATAGAAGACACACATCATGAGAAAAATAACCATCATCATCAACATCATCATCGTCAATGAACAAAACAAGACAAAATCCAATGTTTTTGGTGACCAAAAGATCGGATACTAAGATAAATCTTCCATACCTCTTTACCTACCACAATCTTCAGAATGGGAAAAACAACACATGATTTTTGAACATCTGAAAAAATATGTTGTACAAAATTTATATGATTTTTACTTATGTTGTTGTTGATGCAGGTTTGCTGTTTCGAAATAACTTGAGATGTTTTCTTAGAATAACTTTAAACCCATTCCAATGAATGTTGATGTTGATGCTGATGATGATTCCATAACTTATGTATGTTGGAGTACGATATGTCCCTGAGTGTTGGGAATATAATATTTCAGAGATCTTAATGAAGATCGTATTGCACTTCTTGATGCAAGTGGACAGAGAGAATCAACACGAAAACCCATCCACCAATTTGTCTTGATTTAAGTTTGACTTAAAAATTATATAAAGAATCTCCAAAAAAAAAGAAAACAAATCAAGTCCTTGGTGAAGATCAATTTTAAAGATAAAATGAGAAATATTTTTGCATCGTCATACAAATTTTTTGATGAGCTTATATTTACTGGAAGTCACTCGTCTTGTAGGATGGTGTATATGGTAACTGAGAAAGGAAGACAATATCAAGATAACTTCGAAATAAAATGTTATCGATGCGATCACAAGTCGAATGGTTTCTTTGAATAATTAAAATGTCCTTTTTTTTAATTTGGTAAAAATAAGTTGTTTTGGAATTTTAATAAATTCATCACTACATTAAAATGGATGCAAAATGTCAGTATTTCTTTACTTAAGTGTTATCCAATAACAAGTTTCATTTTGAATAGTCCACTATTTGGGCAGTTGACTCCTTTGTCATCTTTTGACATTTGAAGAACACAATTTAGTGTTTAACAACCGATTGAAGTTGTTAAAACTCAATATAAAAATAGTGACAGTTTTAAACCTTCTTGTGCGCCCAAAGTGACAAATTTATATTGTTGGGACAAGCAAAAGATGTGAAGAAATCGATTTCGTCAATTTTTCGAAAAAGGTTGTTCAAAAGCGAACTGCACAGTATTTTGCACTGAAATAGGTCGATCTAGAAATGAACATTTTATCTTCGCTGGTGATCCTTCAAATTCTACATGCTTTCATCAATAATTCAGTGATGAGGACTATTTTCAGTTCGGAGGCTCCGTTAAAAGCCGAGTTTTTGCGAAAAAAAATTCAAGAATGATTATTAAAAGGTTTTTGTATTCTCTTAACTATCTGATATTAGAATATATTAACGAATGTTCATTTTTCGACAAGAAACAACTTTTTTAATAACAGATTATTGTTCGGGTTATTTCTCGAAAAGTTGATCAGTATTTTTACCTTTTTCTTTTGAAAGACCTTACAGATTGAGTTCGTGAAGTTATCGAAGACAAACAGCTACGAAATCACCATAGAAAATTCATTGGAAGAAGTATTTTGCTGTAATCGTAATCATTTCGGAAAATTGGCTGATATCGTCATAATTGTCCACAAGATTTTCTTTAAAAAATACTAGTGTTTTAATATTAAAATGAGATCCGGTTTTTTTCAATTATTTCTAAAACATTGATTATTTGATGTTCTTTTGATGCTGTAAAGCCTTAATACTTTATTGTGAATGTCCAATAAGTCCCTTTTTTACTGTCCAGAAGTCAGAAGTTCAAAAGTTTCTCAAATCCTTAAAAGTAACAGAAACCTCCCCCTATAGCTTTTTTTAGAAGAAGAAAAGAATAAGTTTTATAATCTGTTTCTTTAACAATATGCTTATAAAAATGTAAGAATCTGAATTTTCATCTGTTTCAACTGAACTTGCTTAAATTTTACAACCTTAAAACAGCTTTCACACCATAACCTCTATATTATGTACTTATAAAAATAACACCGAGGGAGAGAAAGAAGGCCAAGACAAAAAAAATAAAAGAACCTCAGAGGGCTCAAGAACTGAAGAACATCTCGCATGCAAGCATCCCACAGACAACATTGAGTAACTTTTTTTTATGATTATTTTTATGTTTATTACAACGATTATATGCTATATCACTCACTGTTTTTGATATTAACCAGAGTGACGATGGCTATGACGACGAAGATACTTTGACGATGACGATGAAGATGAAACAGGCAGAAAAATAAGAAAAAACGAAGAAGAATCTTCTTGTTCTTCATCCCATTTTCATAGAGAGAAAGATATAATACTTCATATCCCATCAAAGAGGATACACATATATATGTATGTATGTATCTTAAAGTGCGGTAGAAATTGTGAAGCAGTAGTACAAACATGCATCTGAAGCATAAAGATTAACATCCCATCATTTCTTCGCTTGGGATATTATGTTATGTTATGTTATGTTATGTTATGGATGCGATGTTAGAGGAAATTGCATGAATGAGGCTCACTGTGTGTCTTCTTCCTGTTGGTGCTTCAAAAACTTTCATACACATTTACGTAGATACAGATTGATATTGACGGGATAATAAACCAGACACCAAGCAACAAACAGATACAAAAATACATAACGAAAAGATGACGTTTTTTTTTTCTTTTCAGATGTGATCATCATAAATATTTATCGCTTGTTTGCACACTTCATAAACGTGGCAAAAATTAGCTTCAATTTAACGAGATCAGAATGAAGTCGCATCATCATCATCATCTGAGAAGAAGAAGAAGAATCAATCGTATATTAAATGTGTACTTTTCTCATCGTATTCTCACAGCTTATTATAGATCTTAGATGGGAAATGTTTTATTTGTATCTTCTTCCTCAGCGGGACATAACTAAGCCTAGAGGTTTTCCCATTCTAACTAGACTTGAAGAGCCTTTCTATTTTGATTAACTATCTTGTAGAGCTCTTTGTGATATGAGAATTTTGTAGAGAGAAGTTTGTTTTTTTAAGAATTTTTACTTATTAAACTTCATGCCTTTTTCTAAAGCTCAGTTTATTAAAGGATATAAAGGAAATTATTATACCAAAATGTGTAAGGGAATTACTTAAGAAAACCACACGCTTTAAAAGTTAAAAACTAAAAAGAAAAGTGCATAGGTCGCTGGTTCATCCGGGTCGAAGGACCAATTTTATTTCGAAAATTCGTCCACTGGCTGTAAATCTAAATCGCTGACTTAGCCAAAAGAATAAAAGCCCATCAACTGAGATAGCTTGGTTATGAAGAGCACATGGAAATTAATGCTTCGGCCCAGGAAGTCTTGAAATCCACGCAGATAAGACAGCGCAGTAGAACAAGGCCGTTGATCAGGAGGCGCACACAAGTGAAAAGTGACCTCATCGAAGTATGGAGTGCACAACTGGAGACATCTAACTAGGGACCGAGCTTAATAGAGAAGTATGTTTGGTGGGGCTCTAGTTCACACACGACTGTAGCGCCATCCACCTTAAGTAAGTAAGTAAGTTTTTTTGCATCTAAAAAGACTTATTTTGTTGCAGATCATTTAAAAGCTATGATTTGGGTTATTAGTCTGTACTTTCAAGTTAGAATATTTCCCCAAGAGACTTATCTCTAAAAGCCATAAGCTCAAACCCCACTTTAACATTAGAAACCATTGCAATTTTGGAGGTATCAGCATTCTTGTTGCATATTTTCTATCAAATGATTCTACATTCCATCGCCATATTCAACTTGGCATTTCAAATTAACCAAAACAGATCATTTATACAAAATAAATTAAAACAAAAAAAATACAAGAAAAAGAATTTTTAAATAAAACAAAATAAAAAAAAACAATCAACTTGTCACTTCCAAAAATGGTTATATTTGTTTTTGTTTAAATTCCGAAGCAAAAAAAGTTTATAATAAAAGTGCAAATCTATGTTCGGACAAATGAGTTGAAATTAATTTAAATGCTAATTAATATAGCGTGCTGTGTTGCATGTTATGTCTGTCTGTCTGTATGTCCGTCTGTCCGTCTGTTTGTCGGTGTGTGTAAGTATACTTTACTTTATAACATATAGCCTCGAATATCATATGTTTTGTTGATAGATACAAAGATACAAAAGTATCGCATGCACTTTGGAATACCTTGCTATTTGTAAAACTCTAAAATATACTCGTATCTATGTTAATAATGTAGAATTGTGGAGCATAGATATTTTGATTCGAAAACGAAATGAAAAACGCAATTCAACCATAATGATTTGAAATTTTCAATTGTGTTTTGTGTATGAGCTCTATTTTAAGATTAATCCAATAGACATGCACTATTATATGAGGGTTGGGCAAAGGAGAGGCGGTGGGTGGGTATATAGTATGTGATGGTTGGACGGAGGGGTGGAGGGAAGAAATATCAAACAGGAAGGCACTTAACAAGAGTGGAATGGTGTAGATACTCGTATATCCCCCATCACACATCAGCTGAATGGTGTTGCCGGCCGGCAGGGCCGGTTGTCGACAACATCAGCAGCATTCTGTTCGATGTCGACAACGACAACGACGACGACTACGAGCGACGCTGCCCTAAGACAACGATACACCGACGACGACGACGATCCATAGCTTGTAGCTCGGCGTGTTGCTCGATGTCAGAGCGCATATATAAATAGATGCAAAAATATTATACACTCAGCGTCAGCCGCATTACCAGCGTAAACAAGCAAATCATTTATAATAACATTTGAATCTTTGATTCATTATGTTCCAGAATAAAAAAAAAGTTAGGTTATGTCTGCATATTCAAACTAGCCCCGTCATATGGATAATTTATTGTGGCCACACTCTCTTGGGGTTTATTTGAAAGCTTCAACCTCCTTCTGCCCCATCATCCTCTGTGTTGGAGTTCTTGTGTTGATCTTCATCATTTTTATGAAACATTTATAAAACAACAACTATAAAAAAGTGTTAATTGACAAATTTTTCGAGCTAGACAAAGCATGAGATAGATTTTGCATGCGGTCGTTTGGTCCGTCAGCGTCGCGTCGCGTCGGTCGGTAGTTCGATGCAGAATTTTGCACGCGACAAAATGGACTGAAAATATACGAGTTTATGAACGTTCGTACTTCTACACTTATTACTTCACTTAGTGAATGAAAATTTTTCAAAAAAACAAAAACAAAATGACAATGGAGCTCGTAATTAGTCCCAAGTGTATATTATTATAGTTAGGTATTATATAAAATTGTATAAATGCATTTAATGTGATGTATGATGGTGAAAGGCATTGTTTTTTCCTTTTTCTTTTTTTAACTTTTGTTGTTGGTATGAATTTGCGTGTTTCAATGCAGATGGTATTTTGTGTTAATAAATTGAAGGAATTTTGTTCATTTAATAATGTTAATTGACAAAAAGATTTAGTGACACAAACAACAAGAAAATAGAACAAAAAGAAAATTATTATTAGCCAGACAAAAGAAAATTGTGTATTTAATTGAAAATTTTGTTGTATACCTTCCAAGCCTTTTGTTTTTTGGAAATATATGTGTTTTGTTTTGGAAAGTGTGCGATTTTCTGTAAGAACCGAGATATGATTCACTTATAGGTAACTTTGTTCTTTTGAATGACCAAGAATTTGCACGTTAAAAGGATCGAATAATGGAAGTAGAAGTTCTGTATAAGCCAAAATATTTGTAAGCTTTATAAGGACTTTATGAAGCTTATAGTTAAATAGGATATTTTTATAAGTTTTTCCAGTAATCAATTCCTCAGAAGAGGCAATACCCGTGAATACAATTTTTGTAGGTGGCACAGACAGGGATATACCTCTAGCATGACAGTCCAACGCACTAACCATCTTGCCACGGGTACTACAATTTGTTATAATACCTTCTATAAAGCTTCAAAAAGACCTAATAAAGGAAGGTTAATATCATTGAGAATAATATTTCCGGACAATCAAGACGAAACAAATGTAAGACTTTCGAATTGAACAAGTTGATAAGTGTAAGTTTGTGTCAAGCTTATTTTACAGGATCATTTTGAGATTTGGCATCTTTGAGGTTTTGACTCTTCTAAAAAGCTTCTATAATGCTTACTTAAGTAACAAAAATCTACGCTTGTTCTATAAAGGTTCTTTAAACGCTCAATATTTTGTATTAAATAATTTTGAATTTAGTACTTTTTATAAAACTTCCAAAAGGTTTAAAAGAAGAAGGTTCATATTATTTAAGCTTAATTAAAAAAAATTCTTAGAATTTCCTATTAAACAAGTTAAAAAGTGTAAGTTTGGGTTATGCTTATTTTACAGAATCAATTGGAGATTGGGCTTCCTTAAGGTTCTTATGAAGCTTTTTAATTTTATTAGAAGTTCAACGAGTGGAATTGTAAAGTTGACGTCAGTTCTAATATAACTTTTAACTTACATTGTAAGTATTTTATGTAAGGAAATATTTTTCATAAACACAATCGATCTTTTCTATGTCGATCTTAAATTTAATGGAAGTTCAGTGAGAAGAAAATTGCTTTAACATTCAAAAGAAATCATTTTTTTTAAGACAATGACTTCTAAAAAGCTTCTATTATGCTTACCTAAGTAAGAAAAATCATCGCTTATTTTATAAAGGTTCTATAAAACTCTCAATAATTTTTATTTAATAATTTAAACACATTGAATTTAGTTCCTTCTATAAAACTTCCGAAAGGCTTAAAATATGAAGGTTCATATTATTTAAAGTATTTTTGCTTGATTAAGCTAAACTAAAAACATTCTTCAAATTTCCAATTTCCAAAACAAGTTGAAAAGTTTTAGTTTGTGTAAAGCTTGTTTTACAGGATCAAGATAAGATTTTTCTAATTTCAAGGTTCTAAGTACGATTTGTTAATTTATTTGTAGTATTATTGTAAAAAATGTCAGTTCCCGGTTTCAGTTTCAACACATAAATAAAATATCTTTACTTTATCGTATATAAGTTAAGTGCGTAGTTTTAAGTTAAAATTAAGCATTTTGTGTATTTTTATGTTGATCCTTTTTAATGACGGTTTTCAATTTAATGGAAGTTCAAGGACAAGAAATCATTCTTTCGTAAGACCATATCATTTATAAAGCTTCTATATTGCTAACTTAAGTAAGAAAAACCTTCGTTTACTTTATAAAAGTTCTATAAACTTTGAATTTTTTTTAAATTTAAACTTATTCTATTGATTTCACTTAAGAAGTAAAATATATAAATTGTCTTTTGTTTAAAATTTAAGATTAAAAAGAAGAAAGGAAATATTTAAAAAAATTAAATAAATTTAAAGGATAAATTAATACAAGTATGAATTAGGTGTCATAATAGCTCGTAGAGGACCATGGATTTTTGACTGACAACTCTCAACCATTGCTGTGTGGAAATAATGTCAGGGATGAAAGGGACTTCCAGTTTTTTTATCCGAATATAAATCGTTTAGTTGAGAAAGCACTTTACATGACAAGAATTAATCTTGGTGCTTGGTGCCAATTTCTTGCATCGGTTGAAAAAAAAACTCAAGACCTCTTGCTTTCAAAAACTAATATAGCTTCATTATATTAATGTCTATTTTGTTAAACCAAATCAAAATATGTTATCAAGTTATTGGAGATATATTTAGAAGATGTGTCCCAAAAAAAGAATAACTTTATTAACGAAGCTTTTCAAGCTAAATTTGTACGAATTTACATAAGTTTTTAACTTAAATTTAGGTTCTAATCTCCTCAATTTAGTAAAATAAGCATTTCAAATAGATCTCATTGTGCAGTTATAACACCACCAAAATGTGAGCAGTATTTCTTTTAATTCAGCAATTAGCTATAGGGAGGTAGAAATGGCGATCTCAAGGCAACCAAGCCTGAGATCCAATTAGTGCTGCAGTGCGCCGTTTGCAATTAGCTATAAGAACGTAATAAAAATTCCTTAGTTCTTCAACAAAAATGTTTGTATTTATACAATATTAAGCCCTTAATGTAGTTTTTTTGAACTTGCTGAATAGCTGAGTAAACAATTGATATTGTGTTCCTAGATTTGGTTAATTGCTGATTAAACAATTGTTTTGCTAAAAAGAATTTTACAAACTCGTTCATTTAGTTTTTTTCAGATTTGCTAAATTGCTGATTAAGCAATTGCTTTGCTTAAACGAATTTTACAAACTCATTCATGAAGTTTTTTTTCTAATCTTCTTAATTTAGTAAAATAATCATTTCAAAGGTGAGCAATATTTTTTTTTATTCAGCGTTTAGTTTTAATTACGTAATAAAAATTGCTTAGTTCTTCAACAAAAGATTGTTAATTATTCACTTTTAAGCCGTTGATGAAGTTTTTCTGAATTTGCTAAATAGCTGAGGTAAACAATTGATATTGTTTTTCTAGATTTTCTGAATTGGTGAGAAAACAATTGATTTTACAAAAATTAATTTTACAAACTCATTTTTCAGAATTTGCTGAATTGCTGAGTAAATAATTGATATTATTTTCCTAGATTGCTGAAAAGTTGAATAAACAATTGATGTTCTCCTAGATTTGGTAAATTACTGACTAAAAAACTGTTTTGCTAAAAAGAATTTTAGAAACTTTTTCAAGTAGTTTTTTCCTGAATTTGCTGAATAGCTGAGTAAACGATTGATATTGTTTTCCTAGATTTGCTAAAATGGTGAGAAAACAATTGATTTTACTAAAAAGAACTAACAAACTCCTCATATATTTTAGTTTTCAGTTGAAAATAGTACAATTTATGATCATTCACAAAGAAGAAAAAATTACACAACAATAAAGATTCTAAAAAAAATCTTAACATCATGTGAAGTCAAGTTGTCTTTAAACACTTTACTTCAACTCTACGTGTTCAGTGTTCATTTAGCTGTCATAATTTAAAAGAAACAATTTAAGATACATTCATAAGATATCAAAAAAAAAATAACAACAAAACAAAACACTTACATACAACCAGATTAACAATTGGTCATGATATTCCAATTAAATATAAAAATTAAAAAAAAAAAAAATATTGTAAATCGTGTGTGTAAGATATATAATACAGATTTGCAAAACGTTTTGCCCCTTTATGCAATATCGTGTTCATAATATCTCTGTTCGATATTCATATAACTCTAGATATCTTTTTGTGTATATAGTTATAGATGGAAATGTATCTATAACCGACGACGTGTCTATAAAAATGCATCAATCGGAAAACACACTAAACACAGTATTAAATTTGTTTTAAATAAATTCACTGGAAAATCGTTTTGACATAAATCGCAGTTGACTTAATGTGGTTTGGTTTGTTATTTCATTTTTAGTAATTTTTATTTTATGTAATTTTTAATTGCTCTCTGTTGACATATAGAATATGTATCTATTAGTAGTTTTCAAATGACTATTCTATGAATCTATAGAACATGAGTTGAAATTGTATGCAACATGATTTTTTTTTGTTATATGTAAAGTATCTAGATACTTCTGCGGTATTAATTTATTTTGAGGTTTATTCTAAAAAAAAACAACAAACATAAAATATAAAATAGATAATAAAAAATGCATTTGAGAATTTAATTGAAAAACTATGTATGTCTGCTGCCTCGAAATAGTATTTTATTTTATTTTTTGTATTTGTAGATTTTTTAAATATAAAAAATTCAGTTATATAAGGAGACAAGGCTGAAGAGCAATATAAAATTTATTTATTTTGTTGTTGTTCATTATCATTGCACGTTAATGACCCTCAATTGGCAATTTTATTAACAAAAACCCCAAGCAAACACGAACAAAAATGTATCTACGAGTGCCTATATTATAAATTCAATTATACAAACCAGATTCTAGAGGTAAGTTTATGTAAGAGAGGAGGAAAAAGATATTAAACTACCCACAAATAAATTCACTGTTATTACAGCTAATAGCAAATGTATGTTCAATTTATATTTTTTCTTCTTTTTTTTTTTAATTTAATTTAATTTTTTCTGATGTTATATTCCACATCACTTACTCTATACTCAATGTGATCACCTGTATCTGCATCCAGCAATAAATATTGTAAAATATTTACCATGAAGATACGCAAAAATAATGTGTGTAGTATATACGATAGATACAAAAGAGGATAAAATGCCTTGTAAGTGAAATTGATCTCTCATACCCGGCTTAAATAAAAATAGCCCCCTTTTAGGAGGCATTCGGTCAATTAGGATCTGACAGTTCAAATAATTTTGTAAATTTTATTAACATCCACATAGAAAGGACCGAAAGGGACAGGAAAGGGAGAAAAAAGGTTCTGGCAACAAAACACACACATATTGGGAGATGGAGAATGGTGTCCTTAAAATAGGATACTTTACGATGCAAAACTATAATGAAAAGTGATGAGAAGCCTATTTTCAGGCGCAAAATTATCTTCTACATAATATAAATTAGCATTTTTTTTTCCTTAAAAATAAATAAAATAAAATAAAATTATTAAACTCCTCTGCTTGTTTCATATCGTGTCCTTTAAAAGCATTTTCAAGTATTAAACTGCACATTTATGTATGAACATAAATTAATATAATACTCATCGGTTATTTTAATTTGTCAGGACAGCAGTCGTCGTCCGTCGTATGGATGGACTGGACATTAAATACATAAATAACGTGCTTTCACGTGGGCCTGGGCATAATGTATATAATATTGTATAAAATGAATATAAGATACTATGGGTTATGTACAAAACAGGACACCATAAGTAAATTCACATGTAGCGCAGGTTGAGAGAGAGATAATCTGTGGTCAGATACAAAATTTGTGTGCAGATACTTTTTTTCTGAACAAATGAAATTGGAAGATTGATGGAATTGATTTTGGTCCAACATGTTTCCAGTTTTTATTTAAAAACAAAAAAGAAATGAAATGCATTTTCGCTTATCATAAAAGATACAGAATGCCAGTTGTTGGTTAAGTGAGTGCAACTCTCATCACACATCAGAACATGGGACTCCATGTCTGGCCTGATGATGGTGAAGATGGTGATGCACGGATTCACGGATGCACGACTGCACGGATGCGAATGGGACTGTTAAAAGTCTTGAAGTTGGGAATTAGCAGTTTTGGATGTTCTGGTGCGAGCATGCGAACGAGCGAGCTCGCGGCACCAAAGTAGCCGAGAGTTATGTTAGACTCGTTGGTCAGCACTTGTCAATTCCAATCATATTTTTCTTCATCAACAGCTTTTCGCTTCATCGAAGCTATTCGAAGTAGGTACCCCATAACTACTGCCTAACCTACCTACCTACTGGATGCCTATAGATACTTTGTGTCCATACATAAAAAGAGTTCCGCATCAAAACTGCATGTCCTCGCTCTCTGCAAATCTGTCGCTGTCGTTGTCGATATTGCTAATGTCGGTAAGTTGGTTGGTTGGTTGAGTCTCGGGAGCTAATTTACTTGTAATAAATATATTAAGCGATATGAAAGGTACCTTTGGGAATTTTCGGATTCCTTGTGTGTCCAGTGGCCAGAGTGTTCTTCTGCCTTCATATATACATCTCAGAGATACGTTTAGTTATGCGCGCTGAGCTAAGCAAGCGCAAACAAGAAAAAAAGGCAAAATTCAAAAGAAAGAAAGACGTTGCTCCTTGAGCTCTTGAGACCGCGCAATATCCATCCATATTCATTCGAAAAGGGAAGTGACGTGTATCTATACATATCTAGATATATTAATTGAGTATCTATCAGTGGTCGGTTGATGCATTTCGATCTTCTGGATGCGGCTGGAGAGGCTGCGAGAGAAAACAAGTTGTGCTAAAAGGACAAATTCCTGTTATCGCCGCAATGCTACGCCGACGATCAACGAGAATGGGAACGACATCCCGGCAACAAAAAAAGTAATGCCAAGGGACATTTTGGCCGCAGAAAACCAGAAAAAAAGTTTAAAAAACAAAACCAATCTTTGAGAGGAACTTGCATTTGTAGAACGAAGAACTGAACCCAACCAAAACCAAACCGAACCAAAGGTAACTCTAAGCGTGAAGGAGTTTTATCGAGATACTTTTCAACAAGCACGAATGGATCTGGGGCTTGTCCCGCATCCGCATCCCATCCCAGTATCTCGCCACACCACACCATACAGCCGCAGTCGTCGCAGCCTTAAAGTCGTTGCTGTTGTCGTTGTTGTTTCCGTTGGGATGGGTGATGAGAGCGGGTGCGATCACAATTCGTCGACGTTGTCGATCGTCGTTCATTTTATTCAATTAGCATTGGAATTTATGCAAAGCATCTTTGGCGAGGCGATGAGGTGATGTTTTCGTGGTTCTGCACACATCTTCGGCGCGTCAAGCTTGTTGATGAGGCTATGGGTGTTTTTCACTACTCCCTGCGCTCGCAGAATCCTCTGTTGATCTGATGCTCCAATCCAGCTCTAGAGTCCAGGTTTAAGAATATAGAATCACTATGAAAAGAATACCGATGCGGCGCGATGGGCTAAAGGGGGTGCAGCAAAAATCTTTATCAACAATTTCTTCTCATTGCTGCAGTGCGCCATCGCCATCTCGTCGCTATGACGATGGTGATGATGGTATATGGGACAGGAATGTGAGGAGAGCTTCCAAGCCAGGTTCCTTGTATGATTAGGTGATTATCATGGCGTCCTGTAAGCAATTTTTTTTTTTGCTTAAATTCGTTTCTGTTCGTCTGTGCGATCATCAGGCATACCGGCACTTGTTTCGTCTTTTTGGCAGCATGCAAAACAACTACTATCATTTTGGCCATCTATACCTTCCACCAGTTCAGTACTCTTCTCTTCAAGAACTCACTGCTTGCAGCCGCCATGAAAATTGGGCTAAAATTTGTTTTAATTTTGTTTTCTTTTTTCTTGACTCAAAAAGAGCGAGGGAATATAATGGTGGAAACATTATAAAAGAAGAATTAATTTTTAGGTTTTTTTTTATTTTTTAACGTGGTCGTACATTCGTTTCGTTACGTTTTCGGGAACCATTTTTAACCTCATTATCGCCTTGGGCGAATAATTTATGCTGGAGTTACTCAAAAAGTGTATATTCTGCCATCGTATCGACTATAAGTATGGTCGGCAGCAAAAACAAAAATTAAAAGAATTTGCGAAGATGGATTTTTGAGGTAATGTTATACCTACCTACCAGATACGTTTATACATTTGGTGGACGCATTTTTGGTTACCTACCTAAAAAGCGAAGTGTAATTAAAAAAAAAGGAATACCTTTTGAAGCAATTTGCACATTTTTACATACAAATCGGAAGTCAAATTATAAGCATACGAATTTTGAAAGTCATGATGCGGACACCTTTTGCAGAAATTGGAGCAAGGCGAGGTGCATATACAAATGCAGACTCATTTAGGGTACCTACACAACACATTCTGCATACAACTATATAGGATAAGCATTTTTAGTTAATAACGGTGGTAAATGTGTGGTTTGGATAACCAGGTTAAAACAATGAGGGTTATAAGAGATTTGTTTCACTCGAAATTGTTAAAAACTACGTTGTAACTGTCATTGGGAGTATTTCATAAGACGACCATCTTCTGAGATAGATTAAAAATAATTATCACCAAGTAGAATCTTTATCGAAGTTAAAGCTTCCATAAGGTTTCTTAAAGGCTTCTAAAAGAAATTCTTTGATTTCTAAGAATTCTTTTGGATCCTTGGATTTTTTTATAAAATTTAGGCTCTGAATTTCCATTAACAAATATTAAAGGATTGTAAAAAGCTTGTTAAAAGAATTATATGGAACTTCCACGTCAGTTTAATGTCTACTAGAAACATCGTCTTCATGAAATTTTGAATATAATCACTTTTTAAACTGTCATCTGACATTTCACAAGTGAAAACTGTGTCATTACTAAAAATACATTCATCAACCACAAAATTTTTAAAATTTGCTAAAGGAATAGTTGAAGTAACGAAACAATCGCAATTGTATAGGAAGAGCTTCCTTACCGTGTTATTCTAGAAGAGATGATCACAATTGTTCACCGAATTGTTGCGATTTAAAGCCATGTTTAATACACCAACTAATATACCCTAAATATTGAGTTAGTGAAGATATCGAGCCGTCAAAGTACTAACTGGACATGGAAGGAAAGCTTCGGTAAGTCTTAATATTTTTCCATTAACAGGCGTTCATTTCGTTAAACATTTACGTTAACAAATTAAATGTAGAACTCAATATCAAGTGCAAGTGAAAGAGCATTTAAATGTCAGCACTAATTGGCTTTACTGACTTACTTCTCTAAGACTCCTATACAATTTCTAAAAGAACAAGTGAGTTCTATTAAGAAGGAAAGTTTCGGTAATTCTTCTATTCACAGGCTTTGCATTCATTTTGTTAAAGGTTAACGTTCATAAATTAAATGTATAACTTAATGCCAAGTTGAAGTGGAAGAGCATTTAAATTTAAGCACAACTCACATCTCTAAGATTTCTATACAATTTATAAAAGAAGGAGTTATTTCTTCTTAAAAGGAAAGCTTCGGTAAGTTTTACATGTGCATTCTAATTTAAGCAAAAATTGGCTTCACTGAATCACTTCTCTGAGATTCCTATACAATTCTTTAAAGAAGAAGTTGATTCTTTTAAGAAGGAAAGCTTCGGTAAGTGTTACATGTGTCTATTCACAGGCTTGGCATTCATTTCGTTAAACATTTACGTTAACAAATGTATAACTCAATATCAAGTTGAAGTTAAAGAGCTAAATGCTCCTTAAGCACAAATTGGCTTCACTGACTAACTTCTTTAAGTGTCCTTTTAAATTCCTAAAAGAAGTACTTGATTGTTTCATGAAGAAAATGGCTTTGGTAAGTCGTACATTTTTCTATTCGCAGGCTTGGCATTCATTAAAATTAAGCGCAAAGTGACATCACTGACTCACTTCCCTTATCCTATTAAATTTCTAATAGAAGAAGTTAATTCTTTTTAGAAGGAAAGCTTCGGTAAGTTTTAGACTTTTATATTCAAAGATTTGTGGTTTGATTTAATAAGTTCTAAATTTCTTGCTTTAATTCAAACTATCTCCAATATCCAAACTTAATTAATTGTGATAAAAAACATGTACAACAAAAAAACTGCTGAATCAATAAAAATGTTATTTCTTGATGACCTATATGCAACGATAAAAGACTTTTGGCAATTGAAATTTTTAAAAAATGCCTACTCACTTAAAAAAGTGCGTGTTTTATCCTTTCGATCTTAATTCAATCAAGCGACATATCTGCACCGTTTCTATATTATTTTCCTCTTTTCCAACAATTCAAATGAACTTCATGACTTAAGCCATTTCATTAATGAGACTTATAGATACGAATCTACAGTGAGTCCTTATTTTTTTTCTCCAAAACGCCCTTCACCTAGAAAAGGAACAATTCTCCCCCTTTCACACACTACACAAAAAAAGTAATCATAAACATAGTAAAAGACTTAATTTCCAAATTAATAGACTGCATATGTTTTAATATTTTCCTATATTCAAAAAAATAAGGAAGGAAGGAAAAACCTACCAGTTATTATGATGTACAAAAACCTCCATAATAGTCAACCTTCACTAAACACGCTGTGTGTTAATATTCATGTATGTCGACGTAAAAATAGTTTTGATGCAAGAAAAGATACCAAAAAGCACAAACCTATGACTAGAGAATGCGAGATATGTAGAAAAGATACATTAATATAGATACGTTTATATGCATTACTTAGCGCAATTAATGTGTACATGTAGTATGATGTGGTTTTATAACACTCTCTATGTCTATAGCCGCCTTCTTTTGTCGAAGTTTAATTCATTACCCCATCTACAACTACCTTACTTATAGTCCTGTTCCTATTTGTGTTGTTGCATTTATTCCTTAGGTATACCAACCTTTTCCTAAGGCTAAGGCCAGTTCACAGCACATGGTGAAAATACTTCAATTTGTCGACATTAGTGTCAAAGATGTGGTGTGATAAGAGAGCGAAATTGTGGTCGCTTTCCGTTTATTAACACAATATTATTCTTTCTCACTTTAAATTATGTCGTTCTTTCTCGTTTCTTTTCATTTAGACATTAGATTAAATAGGATTGACCAAAGACCGTAGACCAAAACACACCATCACGGGCAATTGGTGTATAGACGTCATCATTGCCGCACCACCGCCGCCGCAACGCCGTCAAATACGTCAAAAACTTAATGTCAGTTAATAGTCTTGGAATGGATTTGAAAAAAACTCGAAATGAATTAAACTAGAAGGTGCGGCAACAGCAGATAGTGTTTGAATTCCGTTATTATTATTATATTGGAGTCTATCCCTTAGATAGATACATTTGTATCTTAATGTTTATAACGTTCTATGCGGAAAGTCTATCCTAAAACATGGAAGTCTTGTCGATTTTTCTTAAAGCGAGTGTAGGAATGGAATTTCCCGACACACAACAATTTGACACAGTAAATTGATTTAGAATAGATACAGTTTTAAAATGTATAGATACAAAGAAAAAGTATCAGATACATTATATGGAGTGAGTGTTAAATAAGTTAGTTTGGTTGTGATCCAAGTCTGGTCAATATCCATGTCAGAAATGTCGCGTCCTGTCATTTTGGTTGTTTTGTCTCGACATCGAAAAACACTAAACACATTTTTGCACTGTCGACGAAAGAAACAGAGACAGACAAAGATCGACAGACAGAGAAGAGAAGAGAACATGTTACGAAGAACATTTTGATTTGAATAATGTTTTAGACACAATGTTCAATTTTATCTATGCGAACACACACAAACTAATCAAACAATTGACAATTGAGCATAGTACAACGCTTTCAAACAACCAATCATCTAGTCAAATCAAAATAGATAGATACTTTTTTTTTTTATTTTTTCACTGCAAATAAATGTATTTTATAGATAGTTTAAGTGCGTTGACAGATACACATCCGTAGGTATATTATTATACTAGAGAGTGACATTCCACAATGTCTGCATATTAAATACAAAACTAAATATGTATATATTTATATTTTTGTAATTTTATAAATGTATCTATATATAAAAATTCTGCGTTATGGACAAAGGCTATAGGACGCAGTCGAGACGCGCTTGATTGGTGTTGTGTATAGTAAGTCCAATCAAAGTCTCAGGGTGGTATGTGATGTCTGATGCGGTGGAGGATAAAAATATACATACTCTGCGATGACCAGACACAGACCGACATGTAATAAAAGGGACTGAAACATGCGTATTTAAAGTCGTGATCATAATCGCTAATAAATTTTATCAACTTTACGTATAGCTATGCCCTTTACTGAATTTGACAAAAAGAAGGGTGTTTTGAATATATTTTCGTAACGAATATGAAAAGGTATGCATTTTACTTAGACATGGAATCGAGTTTATAGAGGTACATATAGAATAATTGCTTGAGATTTAATTTAGGTGCTAAATAGTTCGTTATACCTGAGAAGTTGATTGTTTATTAGCATTTTAAGGATACAAGTCTGCGTTCCTGAGCCTTAAGTGTGAGGAATTTACGAGTACGTCGAACTTTTATTATACGACGACGCGAAGGAAGTCTGGGTTTGAGTCTAACATGTTTCATTAGGTATAAGATAGACACTTGACATTTTTTTAGGGTTTGGCTAAGGGAAGGTCTTAATGTTTGTTTGCGTATTTTTTTTAAGAAATGTTTCTTGGAAGGACCAAGATAATTTTCACTTCAGATACTCTCTCTACTAGCCTATTCTTTCTATTTCTGGTGTACCTCAAGGTAGCCCCTTAGGTCCAATACTTATTTTTTTTTTTTTTTTATAATAAGCGCACACTCAAGGGGATATATTACCCTTATTATGTAGACACAGTGTGAGCACTAGGAAAGGGAGAGAGGGGTTGAAAGGAGATGTCGGTGCACATTGGTTTTGAATTCCTGAATATTGCAATAGCTGGGAAAGACAGAGTGTGGTAAGGCATTCCACATTCGCATAGTACGGCTAAAGAACGAATCTCTATATTTGACAGTACGACCGAAGATGGGCTCGAGGGTATATTGATGAGCATTCCTAGAAGCGCGAGTATTACGGTTGAACTGTTTAAGGGGAGGAATGCAGCTGGCTATTTCTCTAGAGCATAAACCATTAAAATAACGGTAAAACAGGGTGAGACAAGAAACATTTCGACGATGTTCAAGTGACGTAAATGATCTTATGATGGTAATATCACCAATCAATCTAAATGCTCTACGTTCAATACTATCCAAGAGGCTTATGTTTCTTTGGAAGGACTGAAAAAATACTAGCCTATTCTTGTTATTTCTGGTGTACCTCAAAGTAGGCACTTAGGTCCTCTACTTTTAATCTATACTATTAATAATATTGAAATGATACACAAATATTATAATAGGTTGATGCTGATGATTCTGATCTAATTTATTGCTAGACCTCGATAGTTTCTCAATGCAGTGAAAAAATAAGAATACATATTTTCATGTAAACCACGCGTATAGGTAGGAAGTCTTAAATGACACTGCAATCAATATTTCCATGAAAATTAGGTAATTTTTTAATCTATGATTAACCTAAATGACATACAAAACTATTAAAATTGCTAATAATTTCGTTTGTCATAATAAAGTGCGTCTACTCTACCGCTAACAAACTTATTCGCGCAGTCACTTTTCATAACTCTTAAAATGTTTCCTTATCTCAGATGACATATCTTAAATAGAGCATTTTGGACACTGCTGCTGTTGCCACTGCTGGCTTCTAGCTGCTATAAAATATATACCGTCGATCATTGCTCGTTGTCATTGCCATCATATCCCTCATGTCCAATTTTTAAATTAATTCAATTGAACGAGATTTTTTAATAAAAAAAAAAAGAGAAAAAAATATTTATATATCAAGAAAACTATGCACACAACTTATGCCAACACGCGCGCTCTCCAACAAACACAACCCAATATACATTTATATAAACGTAAAACCAGCACGTATTCAGCAAGCTCAGGCATTCACCCCTTATGGATTTCATTAAGTAAAATGACCAAATGTGACTCTAAATAAATACTAACAAAAAATTGAAAACAACGAAGCTTTTTTGCTGTTGTTGTAGTTGTTGTTGTTTCATCATTGGACGCAATAAAAAATGCTAAATAAACATCAAAGAGGAGTGTGAAAGATACTCGTCTATCACTCACGCTTCCCATTATGGCAGAACACGATTGAAAATTACAAAAACAACAAAAAATTGAGGAAAATATATAAAATTCTCGCAGTCTTTTCAATTCATTAAAATCGGTCTGGTAATTACCACTAAATTAATACCATATGGGCCACACACCATATCGCCGACCGCGAGCCGGCTACACCAATTCAACTACCCAACTTCCAACACTGACCATTGTCCTCAATTACAATATTTTTTTTCAATTTCAATTTCTGAGTTTTTGTTGTGAATATATGCAGGCTTGAAATGTTTCTTTAAAATTATTCGAACTGAAAAAAAAAATAAGTTCACACTCTAAATGAAATGAAGATACAAAAATCCAAAGGAAATTAATGAATAATAATACAGGAGGACAAATAAAAAAAACCTTGATAGCTATAATAAAACTATGAGAAGCCACGCTCAACAAAACCTACAACCTGTCGTGTCCTTGTCCCTTGGCTACCTTTTTTTTATACGCACAATGCAGACTATGCGTCAGACAAATAAAAAAGAAATTATTTTACAATTATCATTATAATTTTTCCCCATTTCAAAAATAAAAAAAGAATACAATTTCCAAGATTAATGTTGAAACTATCCTTCGCTGAATAAAGTGATGATGACGTAAAACTGTGCGTAGTGTAGGAACGACTTAATTACTTGTTTACATTTGTCATTAAAAAATAATTTTGTTACACATTTTTTTGTGTGTTGTTTTATTTTATTTTGCTTTTATTTAGATTTAAATCAAATGCGAACATGCAAACAATGGGAAGATTGATGTTTTTTTTTTCTTTTTAGATTTTGGTGGCAAAATGTCAAGTTGTCTAAAGCGATTTATTGTGTTGTTTAAAATTAAAAATGTCACCCTCTTTTACTTCATTGCGGATAAAATTGAATACCAAATATTTCAAAAAAGCTGCTTATGGGATGTGTTTGTAAAAAAATGTGAGACTTTCTCAAGGCAAAGAAATTTGGATTTGCACAAAAAGTCAAAATTTTAATATTTGATTTACAACACGGTTCCCTCTCTCTTGGTAAATAACTAAAGGTGGAACTTTAAACAATGAAAACTAGACATGTTGGTGGGCACCTAAGATAGCAGTTTTGATAATTAAATACAAATCAAGGGAGATATTTAATAAAACCAATTTGTCTTAAATGGCGCCCAACACGAAACTTTAAGGAGCTATATTTTTAAGCACATACAATAAAAAAGAGCAAATAAAGCAAATAAAGTATCTTGAACGCATTTTAAATAAAGGCATGGCTTCAAAATAACCAATGTATTAGCTGTTAAACTTGTTTTTAACTTAATTGCACATTGTGCATCAAAGCGTGTACAAATATTTGTCAATTCTAGTTAAACCTATTGTTATAAAGACATTTAACACCTTCCGTTTCACAAATTTCATGTTTAAGGTTGACTTTTTTAATTAAAAGGTTTTTTCCTTAAATGGCGCCCAACGCAAGATACTAGTTTTTGATTTTTGTTTTGTTGATTGATAAGATTACATCACATTACACACTACTCAAAACCTTAAGAGTAGAGAACACAGCACCTTGAGCGACTAGACTATGTAAGGTGATAACAAAACAAGACATTAATACAGGACAGAAGGACAAAAGAGAAATAATAACAGACAGAAAGAACACATGATAACAGCACGCGGTAGGTTTCGAGACGGTCCCTAATCTGTCTACTAACAACGCTCACTGTACTTGATTTCGGTGATCGATGGGAACCGAAGCTTTATCAGTGACTAGGCCATTGCCTCTGATTGATAAAAGCTTTTTCTGGTCTTTTTAGTAAGAAAACATATGAAAATAAAATAAATTTGTCTAAAATGGCGCCCAACGCGAAACTTTAAGGAGCTATAGTTTTAAACATATATTATGAAAAAGACCAAAAAAGTAAAAAAGAGTATTTGCAGCACATTTTAAATGAACGAATGACTTCAAATTCAGCAATTTATAAGCTGTATTACTCCTTTGGAGCTTAATTACAAAGTGTTCACCAAAGTAGGTGAAAGTATTTGTCAATTCTAGTCAAAACTATTGAAAATAAGACATACTTTATCTTCCGCGTAACTTTTATCATGATTTAGGATAAGTTTTTTCAATTAAAAGCTATTTTCCTTAAATGGCGCCCAACGCAAGATTCTAGATTCGGATTTTTTTTAGTTTATTGATTAATTTTTTCTGTAATTTTAAGTAAAAAGCAGATGAAAGAAATAATAAAAACAGCAAACTGTGCCATTAATTTGGAATCATAAGATATTGCGGGCGTTGCCTATTATTTCCGCTTTTCTTTATCTCTTCAACTGTTTCAAACCCTCCAAGTCTCATAAATTCTTAAGAAACTTCTTGGCTCGTAAATTAATAAACACACAAGAAAAAGAAGACAAAAAAGTGTCACTTCTAATTTAACAAAGGTGCATTAAAACTTAATTCACATTTTCTTCTATCTTCTTATTTATTTTTTTTTTCTTATCCAAGTTATATTCACTCACGAAATACACTTTCACTTTGTTTACTCTTTATAAGCAAGTCCAAAAAAAAACCTAACACACATTATCCCAATTGTAGATAATTCCTAATTTGCCTTTAATTTATTGTTCTAACCAAAAAAGAAAGGACCTCTCTCAAATAACAACAAAAATGAACAACATACCAAACAGAAACAAAAAATAAAGACATTTCTTATAATAAAAATCCTAACCTAAAATTGGTATTTTATGTTGTTTTATCATCAACTGAGTTTTACTCTCCTATCTTTTTTTGTACTCTTATATAAGTTCACCTTTATATGAGACGGGGTTTTGCGGTGGTAGTGTATATGCGTGGAAAACTCGCAGGATCAGTATAAGGAAAAAAGGTACTCCACCACCTCGCCGAGCTTCTCTAAGGAGCAACATAAGATACCGCATATACTTCACATAGAAAGTCTAATAAAAATAAATGTCAGTCGTTTGTTTTTATCAAGAACTACTGAGGCCTAGAGAAAAGTACACTGTCTTTTTTCTCGAAACATTTCAAAGGAGTCGGAGGCACAGGCAATGTGGGTCCTGTGGGGCAGAAATCTCATCCAGGGTAAGCGTTAAAAATCCAGAACGAATAGTTAGTTAGTTGATGCTATAGAAGAGATATCAAGAGTATAGAAAAATCCCTCTAATTCGTAAGGAGCAACACACGCAGAAGAAAGAAAAAAAAAAAAAAAAACAGGAACAACGTTTTTACGGGATCTCAATTTCTTTAAGAAACGAGGTAGTTTCAATCTAATATAATCCCCCGAAAGGGATTTCTAATTCGACTTTGGGTTGGTCGGTCGTTTCGTGATGTTTTCTTGGGGTGATGTTGAAACGAGTATAAACCTGGACCCTCTCCTTTTCTGATGGCACAATGAAATTCTATTTTATGACCACTAGAGATGCTGTTTTCCTAATAAGAAGCATTTTTTCACTCATTTCAAGGATGACCGTATTATCCTGTTGCTTTAAGTATAAAGATACCTATGCTTTTCTGTACCTCTCTGTGTCTGTATATTTATATTCGCATCCTTTCGTTTTCCTTAGGGTGCCACAAATGGCAGAGTACACAAACAACACCAGCAACAAAAATGTTTAATAAATAAACTTGAAGGTCCTGAATGTCCTTCTCCCCACTTTTCCCATCTCTCACTCTCAACAGAACAGAAAAAAGGTAAAGAAAGTCATTAGTTCGTTAAAAAGTAATTTAGGATGAATTTGGTGTTTTTTTTTCGTTTTTGCTTTGTTTTTCTTGCTTTTGCGCTTATACCCGTCGATTAATATTGCTTGAGGGCTTAATGTGTTAATTATATAATGAGTATGATATTATTTTGTTGTTTTTTTTTCAGCTGAGTAACAGTAGAACATGCGGAAAGGAGACTATAATAGTATTGGGACTTTTGTTTAATGAGTTTTTGGGTATTATGAAGCTAAAGTTTTTTTTCGTCCTTCCTTATACAATATAGCAGAGAAAGTATTTAGGGGACCACAACGCATTAAGGGTATGAGAAGAGGGCTTTCGAGGAAATTCGAATAAATATGGATAATTTTAGCTGTGGTAAGGATTAAATACAATATCAATGCAATTTTAAGAAATTCTTGTTTGTTTAATTTTGCTTTGCAAGGGCGAAAAGTTGCTCTGCGTCAATAAAGTGACAATCCTTTTCAAAAATAGATAGTGACACCAAATTTCAAATGACATAAATGAGATTCATTTAAAAATATCTCATCAAATAACAAAAATAATTTGTAACCAAATCAAACAAAAATTGTGTAAAAATGGTCAATTTTCAAAAAGTTCGTCATTTAAATGACAAATAATTTGACAAAACATTTGAGTACACATGAAACATAGTCATTTTTCAGTTCCTCCGATGAGAATGTTAAAAATTTTTATTGAATAGTTGACAAATTCACTCATCAGTTAAAAATATTTGAAGTGCGTGTTATATGTACGTTTTTATGAATATTTTCGTCAATAAATGACACATGATAGTGAACCCTAGTCACTAAATGTGAATTTAAATGCAGTTTTTTTAATTAATCCATTGTTTGAATGACTAAAAACAGACTACACAGTCGATTAACAACCAAATTATATTTCGAATTACTTTGTCATTTAAATGACAAACAATTTTCCATAATATTTGAATGCCGATGTAATATAGACACTTTTGAGATATTCAGTTGAGACTTATAGATATCTTGATTGCATTGCAAAGGACTATATTTCGCAATCTGAAATATTTAAATAAGTCTTTCTAAATTGTTTCGTCATTTAAATGACTTAACTAAGCAAAAATAAAGTGACTAAGTGTGAATTGTTCATGCAGATTCCGAAATTCTTAACCTTCTTTGAATTTGTTTTATTTCTTCATACGAATGACAAGTAGATTTCGGTTTACTCTCCTGGATCTTACATTAAAATTGTCACTTAAAAAAAAAAAAACGTCATTGAAATGGCAACGAGATTGCACATTGTACACTTCTTCGAAAAGAAAGTGCCCATCCTTTAATTGAGAGAGTCCCACTTAAATCCATTTTTCACACATCACTCAAGAAACATTCACAAAGAAAAGTCCTAGAAAAAAAATGTGAAACCAAGACTCAACTTAAACTGAGATAAGCATCAATTCAACAAACGTAGATATTCCACCTTAAAAAGGTAAGGCCGTACCTCAAAAAAAAAAAATGGAAAACACGAGAAAAAAATAAAAATTATTGTGAAATTTGCCGCTTCCTTTAAGACCCCATCGTGTTCGTCATCATTGGCGTGTGTAATTCCTTCGAGGAGTTGTTGCTTATTTTCCTTAAAAATAAGTAAAAACTTTCAAGTGCACGGAAAATCGTTTTCCCATAATGTACCAGCCAGCACGAAGACGAAGGACGATGATGATGATGCTACGTGTTTCTATAGATAATATCGTGTTTGATTGCCCGTTAGATAATTGATCAGGCAGTTTATTCTTTCGCTGAAACGCACATTTGCGACTTTTTCATATTATTTTTTGTTGTATATACTTTCCTATAGGTACTTATACCAATGATGACGATGATGATGGGAAGAAACTTCCACTTGAATTTATTTAAAATGTTTTGGTTTCTGATTTTCGATATGATGTACCTTATAGCCTTTACCCTACCTATACCTTATAGTCTTATACCTACTGCTGCTATGGTGATAAAATAAGAAAATTAAATTTATTACTATTTTCCTAATTTTTCGCTCAAAAGAATAAATCGTTATAGGTCCTTACCTAACCTACATTATATGTATAATAAGATCCTCTTAGTGAAAGAACTGAACTAAAATAATACTTCGATGGTAACTGGAAATGAAATTTAAATGTTTGCATTCCCAATGAACTGGAAAATAATCGATCTGACAACAAGGGTGCGATGAACAATGTGGTTAAGGATGCAAAAAGGAATTCTTCAGAAATAAGAATTATTTTCTGAATTTTATCCTTGTGTTTATTTTTATTTATTTTGGAAAAAACTACATGCATAAATTAGATTTGTAAACTCAGGGAATCACTGTTTTAATATTTAATTAAAATATAATGGTTTTCCAATGACTTAATTATTCAGCTATTTAAAAAAATAGCTTGAAATCAAAAAGAAGTTCGAACATTAAAATTATATACGTTTTTATGTGATATAAATAAACTGAGCGAAATATAAAAGACTGCTTTCAGCAATTAAAACCCAAAATATCAAAACCAACTGAGCAAATAACTGTTACAAATGGTATACTTGCAATATAAACGTGCTTAGCGAAAGATAAAACAAATGTAATAATTCGTTTCTCATAAAACCAAAACAGATAAAGAAATGCATTATTATTGTGTATATAATCTTCTTTTAGAAAAAAGGAAGACAATAGGTAATATAAGCGCTGCATAAAATTAAATCACCATAAAATACAAAACTCAGCGAAAATGTAAGACGCCCTAGATTGCATAAAAAAGATTTAAAATTTTTCGAGCAACCTCAATCATTTACTAGTTAAATAACCGATTTTATGAGCTACCATTTTGTATGATTTAAATAAAGTAACATGAACAAATAACTAACAAACGACGAACCTTCCGTTTCAATAACAATTAAAATGAAATAAACTCATGTAACCAAACAGATAATTGAAGGGATGTTTATTGCGTATGCAGTCTTACTTTAGATACCCTAAGTGCTACATGACATTTAATCACAATAAATATAATTGTTGCAAGACTCAGCGAAAATGAAAGAAGCCCTAGATTGCATTCAAAACATTAAAAATACGACAGGTAACTTCCAATTGCTTTTCTACATAATAACCAATTTTATGAGCTACCATTTCGTATGATTAAAATAAAGTAACATGAACAAATAACTAACAATCTACGAACATACCATTAAATAACAATTAAAATAAAATAAACTCAATAAAAAGTCATACAAAACATTTTTTCTTATTTATTGCTCACTGATGCCCAAATCAGAGAATATAATATATATATTTTTTATTTGCAATAAATATACAAAAAATTAACATACAAACACAAATGAGCGGGGATAATAATGTTGTTAAAATTAAAAATAATTATAATCAAATGAAAAACACCAAAACCGTGCACAGACATATGCAGGCATTATTTGCGAATACTCAAATGGCACGAGTATATCGACAAATTCATTTTTACTATCGCAATTAAAGTCTAATAACAATTAATCTAATTATATGTGTATTAATTTCGAAAAATGAAAATTATTATAATATAAATTCAGATTTATTATAGTTGTGAGTATATTTTATAATAAATGTCCCATCATCAGCACTTTTTTTACAATACGTTTCGAATTTACAATTATATATTAAACGGATATAACATATTATTATTATTATTAATATTACGCTCATGATGCATCTGTTTTGTGGCGGTGTGTTAATATAAATAAAATTGATTTTTATTTCCATGCACTGTTTTTATTTTATTATTACTGGACACCCTCTGATTGCACTCAGTCTCAAGTTCAAATCGTAAAATAAGAACAAGAAAAAAAAAACAAATAAAATTGATATAGATGGAGAGAACTCACACATAAATCATCTTAAAAGCAGACTAATAAAGTTGAAGTTAATAAAATATAATCATAAAAATAATACACCATAATTCATATACATAAGTTCTTCTTAAACAATTTTTTCGCTCTAACTTACTGTATGTATAATTTATATGGGGCTTTGGTTTTTTAATCAGTGATTATTATTATAAACGGCATCAGTGACCCTTTTAAGTGACCCAAAGGCATATGCAGAAAGATGCTTTTTTATTTATGTATATTTATAGATAGAAAAACAAATGAGCGTGTTTAATGTGAGGATTAATGTGTGAAAGTGTCTTATCAGACATTTAGAATTTATTTTAATTTTATTTTTTGTTGCAAAAACTGGAGTGATAGTAGAAAATTGCTGCTAAGCAACGACATTATCAGACAGATAATAAGAACTTAGACAGAGATCATTTAAGAAAGAAAAAAACTACTTTTTTCTTGTATTAAATGGAAAAATAAAACTCAGCGAAAATAAAAAGCACACAAATCCTTACAAATATTTGATTGATATGGAAGAAAATGAACTCATTTGATCACAACTAACTGCTTAAATGTTTTGAGCAAAACTTAGCGAAAAAACAGATTATCAAGAGAATATATTAAGAAAGAAAATCAGAAATTAAAACCTATTCATCACTTTCAAGACATAATACAAATGTTTTCAAAAGAATAAGTTTTTTTCACGGGTAATGTCTCTTGCGAGGAATTGATACATTTTCCAAGATCAATTCTTGTCCAGGAAAATGCTTTCTCAAATTAGACGTTCGGATTCGGCTTAAAACTGTAGATCCCCTCCATTCCTGACTAAATAACTCTCACACAGGAATGGTTAAGGGGTTGTAAGTCACTAGACCCTACTTGCGCCACCTAATTTATTTTTTTAACTTACATGATCACAACAAATTACTTAACCGTCTTAAACAACACTCAGCGAAAAAAAATTTATCAAGAGAATCTAATATATATAATATAAAAGCAAACTAAATTAGAAATAAAAAACTGAACACCATTTAATTGAAAGATAATAAAAACATTTTTTAAATAATGAGCGAATTAAATATTTATGTAAGTGAGCGAAATGAATTATAAAAAAAAAACTTATAAATACAAAAATCCCGGTGAAAATAAAAATGTACCAATTCCTCAGAATAGTTTGGATTCAATTATTGAAAATATAGGGTCAATTATTTATCAAAAAAGTTCGAAATTGGTTTTGTATTAAACTCAGCGAAAGTCATATGTACTACAAAATTGAATGAGAACTTTATGTAATTTTTAAAGTTAAACGAAAATTACAAAATCACACTTTTTATTTTACAATCGTAAAACAATAACAATATTATTAAACTGAGCGAATTTTAAACATCAAGTTACTAAGACATGTATGAAAAATTCAGCTTAAAATTTTAACCAGATTACTATAACAACTTCTTGTTCAAAACTAAGTCCAATTTAAGATTTCAACTTATCGAAAATTCAGTAAATTACAAGCATAAACAGAAGTTCAAGAAAAAGAAACAATTTGAACAGCGAAAACACGAATAACCGTTCAAAAACAAGATATTTAATAATAAATATACCAGAAACTCATAAGAACTTTTTCAGTTTGTTGCCGTTGAAAGTTTTTAATGAAAATGTTTTCTATTTGTCTTGTTTTTAAAGGACAGGAAAAAAAAAGCAAAAACAAATAGTTCAAGATACTCAAAGTATCATAACCATCATCAAGCTCTACATCAAATAAATATTAGAACCAAAAGAAAAAAAACAAGAACCAAACCTTTAAGTAATAACAACACTTTGCCACCAAACCGAACTGACACTGTCTCTTGTGCAAACACATTAAATTACACTTAGGGGCCAACGAACTAAGCAACACCAAAATTACTAATGATACATCAATTATTTACCTCAAGGAGGTTACAATGTTTTTTGGTTTAGGTTTACGTTTACGTTTTTAAGATATATTTTTTTGTTATTTGGGGGGTGTAAATTTTGTGTGTCCTTTGCCGTTGTAGATACCTAATAACAACACCCTCACAATTACTTATGTCGCTCGGTCTTCGTTGTCGTTGTCGTCATACTCAGTGTACTATAGAGAGCTACAACTATATCATTATAGAAAAGAAAATTGAGTGGGAAAATTTTGCCACACGAGCCTTTGACATAAACACAAAAATTAAGGACAAAAAAATGGTCTAAATAAAAAAAACGGAAACTTGAAATTATGTTACGTCAACACCTCGGTGAACAACGGGCTAACCACCCAGAAAAAAGCCGACCCGTCCTATATTTATGCTATAATGTACTATGTGTACATTTAAAGCGTTCCACCAGAGTGTAATGGCTTTGATGAAACGTCTAATGAGTTTTTTTTATTTTTCTTACGAGTGGTGCCCCATTAAGGTCGTTGCGATGATGACAAACAACGACTTCAAATATACCTACGTCGACGGCAAACCAAAATGCAATACCACACTCCATTGTCAATCATTATTATTCCATTTCGAATCAAAATCGATCAATATAAATAAATATAAGTGGGGGTTAATAATATTAAAATAAAATACAAAAAAAAAGTTTGTAAATTCTATAAACCCTCTGTCTAAGATCGATGAACTTGCCTTTCTGGGAATGTACGATGTGTCTTTGAATCAAAGAAATAAACGAGGAGAAACTGCCTTGTCTTTTGTATATATCCAATGAAGCAAGGAAAAAAATCGAAGCGTCTCCAGTTCTATATTTAAAATTTCTTTTTAAACGAAATAAAACAGAGGCCAATGACAACGAACGTCAGGGCGACAAAACATCTTCTACAAAACACACCATATCGTCCGTGCCCGTAAGCATCACCATCTTCATCATCATCATCATCAAAAACAACAACCTCTGTCGCAAAAGCAATACAACAGCTTCAGCCTCGAGATCCTCATCATCATCATCAACATTGAGTAAAGAAAGAAATTTTTATAATAATACAAAAATTATAAATAAAAATAAAATTAACACAAAAAGTCAAAGATATTTCAGAGTCGAAGAGAATTTCCTGTCGACATCATCATCGTTCGATGCGACACCACCAACCCAGCACCAGCGGGACCGCCGCCACCGTCATCATTGCACGTCTTTCGAAAACAACTATACTCAAATAAATTTCAAAAACAAGAACAAAAAACTACCCCATGATTAATATTGAGGGACTCAAAAATCTCCTATTGCAACATCTATTAATGTCTAGCAACATTAAGCAACATTTTTCTATATACAAAACATCGAATCTGCTGCTAGATTATTATGATGCATTATTAAAAATGTGTTTTGTTTGGTATCAGTGGCAATTGCATCCGTGCATTCGACAATCGGACTCGGTTCGGATGATGGTGATGATCATAAACATCATAAAGCGACAAGCAATTATTAATTTGCCGACAAATAATTCAAACTGATTTACGACTTGAAATTATTCACACTAAACACCATAAAATATGGGACACTTTTTAAGCCAATAAATAGCGACCCATGCGATATGGTATTGCATTTATTCGCACTCACTTACAAATACATGCAACATATTCTATTGCGATATCAGTAAAAATGGAGAGTATTTAAAAGTATTAACAAAAATACAGTAAAATTATTATTATTTTATTATTAACTGATATAAACACAGATGATGATTATTCACTATCTCACTCTCTTCCTTAAAATCATGTATCTCAAAATACTGTCTCAAATAAGTATTGTACCAGATACAAAAGTACCTTTTGGGACCTCATAGCTTCGCGTCGTGTTGGTGGCAACGGCGGCCGGCGCGGCGACGTCAACGTCAACGTCAACGACTACAACGACAACAGCAGCGAGCGGTAGCGACAGCAGTAGAAATGATTTATATGCCAATAATCATTTAAAGAGCTGCGAATAATATCGTTTTGATTGCAAATGAAAAAATAAAACAAAAATGGAATGCAAATAAAAAATATAAATTAAATCGAAGCAAAGCGAAACGAATGAATTTATTGGATATCGTGCGAGCACGGAATTATTGAAGTTCATCATATTATTCGTTCTTCGTAATATTTAAAAAAAAATAACGACAAGAAAACGAGAGGGTGGTAGATATTTTTATTTATATCTAATTTGTTGCAAAGAACTTTATGGTTTCTTACTACACACACACAATGAGTGATTAAGCAATTTTTGATTTTCATGTTATCACATAATTAGTTTTTAAATATGGCTTAATCAAAAACATATAACAGTAATAAGTCGTTATCTATAAACAAAAATTTTGTTGTCACTTAATGGCTGACAGAAAAAAGTGAAAGAGAAAAAGTATGACAGTTTTCTAAACAGTGTTTTTTAATGTGCGCATATAAATTAAATCAAACGGAAAATGTCACTTAAAAAATGGTGTTCATGTTCATCACTTTACTAAATTGTCTATCTATTTAATATTATTAAGGTCATAAAGTTGCGTTCTTATAATCTGATAAAAAGCAATCAAAATATTGAAAACAAATTGAAGTGAGTTTTTATACAAGTTTTCAGCCACACAAGAAGAAAACTGATTAATAATTTGAAATTCTATGATTTTAATACTACCCTAACTTTTTGTACAAAAGTCATAACAATAAATTAATTTTACAAATTGATAAAAAAAGTACTTCAAAATATGTGTTTTTTAATTAGAAGTGTCATTATTGATAACCCACTATTTTGGCAGCTGTCACTTATGAAGCTGCCATCTTTTGACATTTGACAAGTAAAAGGAAAGATTTTAACATTTTAATGTTGCATTGGAAATTGTTAAAATTCGCAAAAGAAATGGTTAACATTTTAGAATCTACGTTCGAAAAACTTGAAAACCTTTGGATTTTCAGAAAGCAGCTTTTTCCCAACAATGTCAGGATAATGTATACATCAACCTTCGTGTCACTCTTATTTGGGTTACGGGTCATAGTGGCATTGATGGAAATGAAGGGGCTGATGAGTCGGCCCGGCAAGGATCGGTTTTCATAGCTTACTTGCAGAAATTGTAAATATTTCTCTTATGGCTATGAAGGGAAAAATGTTCTCAATTTTTCTGAAATAATCTATCTAACTGCAACTGGAACAGACTTATCAACATTAAGCGAAAATCGTTCTATCGAACTTTTATGCAGACTCAGGCAGGACTCGGAAATTGGCCAACAGGAGAACCAAGAAATGTGATTCACTTACTCTGTAAATGTCCTGTCCTGGTCAGTTCTAAAATTTGAAGCTTCGAACGACAACGAGCATTCTTTAACGATTTTGATGAAATTTCAGATAAAATGAAATATCAACGCTGTCAAATCTTCAGCAACATTGTTAACGCCTAAAGATAAATCAACAGCTATTGCCACATTACCTTCGCAACCTTTCTCGTCAAGAACAATCACACTTGAGCTTAAGTTAGCAGTATTATTATGTAGGTAAGGTAAAGAAGCTTAATTGCGAAACGTAAGTTTGAGTTCGTTATTGCAGGCTTTACTGCTAGTAACCTCCCTTAAATTGTGTAATGATGGAATCTTAATTAGACATCGTTTTCAATGCGTCTTTTAAATCATTGAGATTTTCTAGTAGTTTTTTGACTTCGATCCTTTATCGTTTTGTTTTGCGTCAGACATCACCACAAAAAAAGTTTAAGTTTGTGTTGAAATTCCTGGAAATAATTTTTCTCATTTCGTTTTTAAATCTCAGCTTAACCACAAATTACACTTTTATAACAATCGCTTTCGCAGAGGCTATGATATTTGTGGTTTACTTTTATCAGTATTGCAAAAGTCTTAAAAATTTACGAACTCAGCTTAGTTCTAAATTTTTGTTAAGTTGTTACAGGGCTAATTCCTTATCATCAGCTTGAACTTGAAAACTTCTAAAGTCAACATCTGGTCTAAGAATGAAATCGACTTTTAAGCTCAGAATATTTTGTCTCAAAATTGAAATCCACCAAAGAGGTTTTAAAACTTAGATAAGAGTGTTAAAATTAAACAAACGGATAATCCCCGCTTCTGATACATTTTATGTGTTTTGTTTTTTGATACTCGTAAGTATCTGTTGATTTGTATAGCTTTGGCGGCCATATTGTTTCTTTTACTTTCTGTCAAAATATCTTTTTTTAATTAGTCACTATGACCAATCATAAAGCCTATAACAATGTAAGACTTTATTATCTAAAGGAGTGTTCTCTAGTAGCAACGATGCTCCGACCTTCCAAGTTGATTATTTAACGTTACGTGGCCAAATTCAAGTCTACCTACCCAACAAACAATCAGCCAGCACCCGTGTGTCAATGTTACGCAAGATTTTTGATGATTTTTTTTCAGAACGCGACGAAATTGCATTAGAGTCGTTTATAATGATACTGGTGGAAAAATCGATCTGTTAGAAAATTAGTAATGTCAAAAATCGAAACTTTGTACGTTATCTACTCATCAAGAATATAGGGGTTGATGAAAACCTAGGTTTGTCGATGCCTCATCAATCTTTAGAAACGGCATTCTACAAACGATATTAACACCAATATCGTATGGAACCGCATGGAAGTAGGTTTTGAGACTTCTAAAGTTCAGTAAGGATAAGTACTCAAGCTTTACTGATTGGGTCCTTAAAATAAATTAAAGTGATCCGAATTTTCAACAAACCATCTTCAGTGAAAAGTCTTATATTCACTTCGGTAACTTAGTTGCAGAATAGTAGCATTTGGGTCTCGGAAATTCTAGGAACAATTTTTGAGAAGTATCGAAAAAGTAAGAAAATGTAATTGTTTTTCTGAATGGGTCAGCCTATTGAGCTATTAATAAAGGTTGTTTAAGGAAAATATTGATTTGGACGATGTTTATCTTCAACAAGATGGTTTTGATAATTCATAAGCTACGAAAAAGTTTTTTTTTTTTGCTGCTACAAGAAGGTCTATGATCATGCTTCATATTCACAATTCAAGACCTAAACGATGGCCTTCGTGAAGGTATTGAGAATGTACATCCTAAAATGTGCGAATTGGTCATAGAAAATTTCATGAAAAGAATAAGGTTCTGAAACCGTAGCCAAAGCAGTCATTTCACTGATATGGTTCTCCATTCTTAATGGAATACCAATTTCCATTACAATGGAATAAACGTTTGACAATATCCCTAAAAAATATTTATTTTTGTTTAATATCAAAAAGAAAGCTATTATTGGAAAATTCTAAATATAGTCAAATTGGAAAATCTAGTAAACATTTTTCGCATAAAAAGTGATCATAGAAAATCGATCTATCAATTAGTTTAAACACGAATAAAAGATACAAAATTTCTAGAATAAGAATTTTCACTCGAATCTTAAACAAATGATTTTACATTTGTTCTCTATGAACTCTTGATTTGATTTTTTTTAAAGATCTTAAAAGGTCACTCCATCTTTATTTAAAAACAAAATTCCATTTTTAAGAAACTTGTCCTTCTTTTTTGTCTTAATTCAAAAAAAAGACACACACAAATTTTCCTTTCCATGGAATTTTGTAAAAATCAATTACATTCCCTCAAGATATCATCTTTCTGAGAAAAACCTGATACTCAATTCTGTTGTAAGACATCTTCCATACTATAGAAATATGCCCCTATAATATACCTGAAAAGGAATTCTTTCAGTTGTCAAAAATTATTCGAGCTCTAGATACGTAGAAACCCATAATCTATTACAAAACCATTTAAATTTCCTTGACGAGCGATGACCAGACTACGACTCGAAAGAAGAGCAGGTCAGTTTTTATTTGTATTTTTGTTCAATGATATGTCCATCATTTAATTTTCTCTTCGAGCCCTTGTCTAATTATCGAATTAGAAGAACCAAAACCCTCTTTTTTATTTGACGAAAACCCTATAATTATGATGTCCAAGTCAATCTCACTGGCATTTGAATACTAAATTATAATTTTCCAGCCTTTCATGCGGCATCACATCAGCGGCACTGGCACTGTTACTATCGGGTATTTTGTGGCACGCTATAAAGAACAAACACCAAGCTTGTAAGATTCACGTTTTGTTCATAATTTTGTAGATACTTTTATTTTTGGAAACTTCAGTGTTCGGTGTACTTGTTGAAGATGAATTTAGTTTTCTTTTCTTTTCTGAGAGCGAGTTGCATTTTGAAGGGCACGTGATTCACGAGGCAGAACAACAACAACAAAAAAAGAAAGAAAAATTCTAAGCGCTTTACAAAATACCATAAGGGGCGACATAATGGATATATAATAACAATGTTACCAACTCTTCTTCTATGAAGAGCAACCTCTCTAAACACCATCAATAGTCTATAAGATTATGAACAAAACTATATAAGAAGAAGCCGACACCGCCGGCTTGGCTTTTTGTATATAGAAGAAGTTCTTTGCATCTTCAACTTTTCTTCTTCTTTTTTTTAAAGAACCGAAGATACAACTGTATAGAGTAGAAGGGGGCTTGAAATATAAGTACTACAGACTTAAATACAATCGTGCACTTTATGCTCTCTTAACAGTAAAATCGTTCATTGATTTCGTTTTCTGTTTTATTCAAAAATATAAAAAATACAAAACAACAGCGAGAGTTTAAGATGATAATACCAGCCAGTTTGTGAAGCGGCTTTAGATGGATTTCTGAAGGAATCCGAAGGGTGGTGGCGGGCGCACTGTAGCCCCATCAACTTCATATTACACTTAAGATGTTTTCTTTAAATTTCTTGTATCTAGTGACTTCTTCTGAATCTTCGGTGTACCGACGAACCGAAAAATTGTACCTTTATTTTTCATAACAGGGAAGGATTTTAATTCCATCACCAATATTTTGTACATTTGTTTGATAATTTTCGTCTTCTTTTAAACCTATTTTCATAATTAGATGTGTTTCATAAGAAATTTCGAATAATTTTGGCTTTCTGATTCTTTTTTTGTGTTGAGGCCCTAGATTTACTTACTTGGGCCTTTTTTACATCCATACTTTGCTCCATTTTCAATTCGCTCCTGGCCATAGTTTAAGTCAAAGTTAAAGTGTGTCGTGACTTTGAGCCGTTTTGTGTTGTTCTGTGTCTCAGGGAACAGGAAAACACCATAACATAATAAGGATAGAGAAAACAAAGACACAACTTAACACAAAAGCCCCACCGAGAATAAGAAAGAGAGAGAGATGCATGACATGGGTGATGCTCTATGCCTGTGAAGTTGATGATGATCGCATATGAGAGCGCTTTACTAAAAAAAGTCTTGAATTGCTTTTTTCGGTCTCGAACCACAGTGTACATAATTTTTGAAAAACATTTTTCCCGCAGATTTTTCAGGTTGTTTTTTGTATTTTTTTTTATTATTATTACACGCTTGAGTCGGCAATGGAGATGAGTTCTTCTTCCTCAATAAGCCGAGCCGCCTGGATCAAAAAGCTATGGAATACAATAAAATCAAAAAATAAGAAAAAAAAAAAGAACAGCTTTACACAGGCAACTTGACTTGTGGTATGTGCTTAATCCGTCGTCATCGTTGTCGGGTCGGTTGGGTATAGTCATCTTTTGCATGATGCTCCTTGAATAAGGCTTTAGAGCTGTCTATTCTAAAACTTAAGATTTTTGTTGTGTTTTTCTTTTTTGGATATGTTTCCTCATCTTTTAAGAGCCACATGGACAAAAGTCAAGTTGTGTTGAATGCACGTAAAGATGAGATTTAGAGAGACTCTTCGGAGACGACCAAGATGACGACGACTACGACGACGACCAAAGACATGAACGTTGGACATTGGACGATGTGCGATGATGGTTTGAAAAAAACAAAAAAAAATAAGATTTTTCATGACTTTGTTGTATCATAGAGAGTTTTGATGATGTCGATGTGAGAATCGCAAGGATGTTTCACGATGAATATCATGATTATGACGACCACGATAATAATGATGATTATGATGATGTTGTTGTTTCAAATTATTAAGATGAGGGCCACTTCTTAACACTTTGAATTATTTACGGTGATAGGTAATTTTTTTTCTTTTTACATATTTTTATAACCCTTTATATAGTAAACCTATAATGGTTCTTTAAAGTTCGCCGAAAGTGATCAGACATGGGTGTCTATATGGATTTTTTCGTCTTGTAAAGACAAAGTGGCCAATCTTCAATGGGTAATTAAATATTTGATTTATGTTTAACTTCTCTAGATGATGGGATACTTCATACAAACCTATGTTTTAGCTAGAGTTATATTAGGTAAAAAGAGGTACATCAGAATTAAGAAGGTAATATAAGTAGGTAACTCCTTTTTTTGAAGTAATTTTCATAAATAAATGATTTATGTGATGTTTTATTTCATGTTGTCTTTTTATTTTGTAGGATTTACGAAGTGAAAATATGAATGTCGATATTAAAAATATGAAGAACTTAAATTTTTTTGGCATAATGTTTACGAGGCACCACAAAGACATAATAGAGACCTATTAAAATGGTGTTTATGAAGTGGGCAGTAAATGAAATTTGCAAAACAACCTGAAAAAGTAAAGACTTTTAACTACCTACCTTAGGAAAAGGCTCTCTCTGCGACCTACATAACAATTCTTCTTTTGTTTTGAATAGAAGTTGTCATGACTTTACATACATATTACCCCTACACAAAAATTGAGAAAATGTTGTTTTTTTTTTTAAAGTACGTATACGCCCCATCATACCATTTTTTAATTGTAGATTTTTAAGGGATTAGAACAATAAACAACTATTTTTTAAGTATACTTTGTGTATTTTATATTCATTGTTTTTTTTCCTAAGTTGTTTTACGTTTTTAGTTCTTTTGTAACTTCTAAAGGGAAGTTGTTGTAATTGCACCGATTTGTCAAACTGCTTATGTTGATCCTTCTGGAAGTTTCAAAATCTCAATCTAATGATATGGTTTGCATTTTTAAATAACAGTCTAAACTTAAATAAAGTCTGTAATACAAAGAAATATTTATATTTCCTGACAGTATGACCCGATTAACTCATTTCTAACATTAATTTCTTGAAATCACCTCAAATATTCAAACTTATTTAAAAGTTACCCCATATTTTCCTCTATTTCTGTTAATTCCTACTTAAACACCCTATAACTGTCAATCTAAATACGATTAATATCAACTCCTTATTACATTTAACCTCAAGTGCGGATAACTTTTACAAAAACAACACCACCAAAAAAAAGGATCAAAGGAAATGCCAGGATAATTCAATGTCGAATTATTTAATTCAAATTCAAATTGTTTATTCGATTCGAAAAACAAAAACAAACCAGAGCATAGCCGCTAAGTCAACAAAATCAAAAAGGATACAAAATCAAAAAAAAAAAATATGTTTCAATCGTCACCGCCACCACCGTCACGTCGCTGTCAAGGATGCAAATAACAATATTTAAAACGTCTGCATATCAAAATCACACGCAGGATATGTTTGTTTTTTCTTATTGTTGTTGGTTACTTTTTGATGGCTTTTGAAGAGTTCAAATGTTTTTCAAATAAACAAATCAGCAGGATGTTGCTGAAGGACTTCTGGAAAATCCCGCATCCAAAAATAACAAAAAGGGGGTGAATTTTAAAATGCACCATTTAGAGTAAGTACCTCACTATCCCTTTTATTCATCCTAAAAGTGATGTGACATTGATTGGTAGAAGGAAGGGTGTCTATATTTAGTTTGGGTGATGTTCCATCAAGGACCAGTAAGACCAAAATAACATATACATTCAATTGAAAAAGGAAACAATAATACTTAAAAATAAAAAAACGGTACATCAGTCTTTAAAATAAGAAGACACAAAATCAAAATTGCTAAACTAACCGTATGAATGGATAAGAAGCCTCAAAGTACGAAAAGTTAGCCTCTACATGAGGATACGAATATGTGCAGCCTTGCCTTTTAGAATGGCTCACAGGAAACAGTAACTGTTTTCCTCCCCTTTTCCCATCATCATACGATGCCCTTCAGATGTTGTTCTTCCTTTTTTGAATTTTCGGGTCAGAATTGTAAAAACGCGTGACACGGGAAAATTGTTACGACTTCTGTATACATTTAACGACGACGACGTTAGAGGGGTGCGTTTTTGTACTATAGTAATTGTAGGTTAGGTAATGCGATTATAAAACTAGAACGGTTACAATTTCCGTTTATTTATTTAAATTTTGTTCTTTTTAAAAAAAATTCTTGTTAAGGTTGCAGTATGTTTCTTGTTTATTGTTATTTTTGTTTGGCTATTTAAATCCATCCGCACGATTGGGTCCTTGATGTTATCCTTTTTTGTTCTCACATTAATTTGTTTGGCAATATTCTAGATTCATAGCTTAGACAAAAGTGGTGATTGGCATAAGAGATGTTTATGGATGTTTACAAAACATTTAAGTGACATAAAATGGATTTTACGAGGTGATTTCGTTTTTAAGGAATAATCAAGGATATACTCGTGCTTTGGCTAACAAGGATTATGGGAGTATGTGAATTATTATAAGAGGATATGTTTGTTTATTGGCATCTTGAGGAAGAGATTATGGCAATGCTTAAAAACAAGGATATCATTATATTTTATTATAATTGACATTTGCGTTTGGGGTCTTGGAAACCCCTTTTTCTTCTGAATTATAACACAATGTCTTCAATTATCTGATCAATTAAAATTTAAGACCATTTTTCATAACCAAAATAGGTAAGAAGAGTCATAAAAAAGAGAGAAAACAATTAGAATCAATAATCACATGGTTAACCTTAATATGCTACCGACGACGCACAGTGGGTCCTCTCCATATAAAACAGCGCTCAAAATACAGTTTTTAATTTTTGGGAATAAAAATAGAATAAAAGTTCCAGATCAATATTAACGGTGTAACACAGGTCATACGTAAGAATTACCTTCTCTCTTGGTCTGGCGGCCAAGTTACGGTACTTCAAAGTCGACACTTTTTAATTGTTTTTGATTCACATTTGCAGTGTCTTGATCTAGTGGTTGAAGTTTTTATTTTTAAAAGTTAAATTCTTAAGTTTAAAAAAATAAAATATATGTCGATTGTTGATGAAGGTATGTAGATTACAAATTATATTTTTTTTATTATTAAAAGTGTTTTTATGTATATAAAGAACATCAACGAAAAAGGCTTTTACTCCGAAGCAATAAGATTTTTAGAACGGTTTTTTTTCTTATTTGCGCAGAGAACTTTTAAATATAATGATACAGACTGAAAGACCAAACTCTCTTTATTATAAATCCGAAGAGAGAAGTGAGAGCATGGTGCGCGTTTTTAAAGTAAAGTGGTTTGAGTTAGAGACTAAGTAAACTTATAGTAAAAGCATCGACATAAATTGTGGGTAATCGAGGTATAGCCGAAAAGCTAAGTACGTGGGCTTATAGGTTTTTGTGCCGTGGTATCGAATACAAAAGTTTGATACTTTTTTATAGATGAAGGTGGGAGAGGACTAGGTTTTGTTTAAAATTAGCGATTTTTCTGATTTTTTTTTCTCAGGTGTTTAACCGCTTGAAATCATATAGATATTTAATAAGAAAAATGGTGGTCCGTAATTTGTCCAAAGTTCCAATACCTTTATCTCGATGATCCAATTAATACAACTCAAAATAAAAGCTTATTAAGCGAACCCCATCGGCGAAAAATCAAAAATAAAATCTTCGAACGAAGAGGTTCGGTTAAAAATCATTTTTTTTTTCAGTTCTTTTAATCAAATGGTCAAAGTTAAGCTTTTGTGACTAAGGATAAATAAGGGTACGTTTTTATCAATCATTTATTGGTTTTCATGGTTTGGCTTTTCTTAAAGAAAAATGTCATAACACAATGAACAAATTATGAGCAATTTCTAAAATAATGAACATTTTTATGTTTTCCGAGACACAATAATTCATAATGAACATTTTCTTCAAATAATTATACTAATGAACGGATGGTCACCGTAACTATATCCCTCCCTAGTATACATGAGCACAAGTGTTCATAAAATCCTTATCCATGGAAGTGAAATAATAACCCATGCTCTACTTCCAATCCAATCCAATAGTAGTACCCGTGGCATGATGGTTAGTGCGTTGGACTCTCATGCCAGAGGTCTTGGGTTCGATCCCTGCCTATGCCATCTAAAGTCTTTTCACGGGTACTGCCTCTTGCGAGGAATTGACAAATTCTCCAAGAGTAACTCTTGTCATGAAAAAGTGCTTTCTCAAATTACCCGTTCGGATTCGGCATATAAACTGTAGGTCCCCTCCATTCCTGACAACATTACTCGCACACATGGAATGGTTGAGAGCTGTAAGTCACTAGGCCCTGGTTCTCAAAGGACTGTTGCGCCACCCAATTTATTTATTTATTCTACTTCCAATCAGGAGGCTGGGAACAAAGATTTCAAAGTATATCGGGAACAATTAAGCAGGAAAACATCACGAAAGGATATTATGACGAATGTTTTTAATTATCTCTTCAGATCCCCTAATAACTTATACAGGCGCAATGCCAGTGATCAACCGGAAAATTTTTCACCCTGAAGTCATTGAAATGTTAATTGAAGAACCATTCATTTCTTAAAAATAAAATACCCAATAACTTTAAAAATTGTTGTGAATACTTTTTTATTTTAACATATTATTTACAAAATTTCATTGCTATAGCAATGAGTATCAATATTTAACAGTAGTGATGATTTAAAATAGGATACTGAATTTTGAGCACTGCTTAGTATGAAGGGAACCCACTGTGCGACGGCGGACCTCTTATAACGCGCATACGAGTACTTTCACTATTCTTTATACGATAATGATGTCTATAAAATTAGATCGGCTTCTCTTGACCTAAAATTAAATATTTTTCTTTTATTATGTAAATATTGTGTGTGTTCTGGCAAATCTATATGAATCATACTCATACCAATAATACAGCTATTATCATTGAATACATCTCACCTTATAACTCACCAACAAACAAAAAAGAAAACAAAAAGCTTCAAGAACCCCTCGATAGTAATAAACCGACCTACAACAACGAAAAATTAAATATCCACCGTAAAATATAATACCGAAAAAAAAGAACATACTTTTTTTTGACCAAGAAAATTGTAGAACTATTAAAAAGTCGTAAAAATACTGAAACCGAAATGAGTTCGAGAAGCTTGTTCTTACTTTACTTACACACTAACCCACAACAAGTTAAAAAAGTCGTAAAATTAAAGATCAAAAAAATTATATTCATTTGAAGTTTTTTTTTTTGTTTTGTTTTTTAATTTTATAGCACGTTCTGTATTATTATTGTTATTGATTTCGGTGTATCTTTTGTGTCTTCTAGGATGGGTTTCATTAAGAAGAAAAGGAACATTCTTATACGATGAAGAATAACAAAAAAATACTAGATCGTAAAATTTATTTTCGTACAGATTTTTAGATCGTAAAAAAATATTTAAAAAAAATATACTTTACTTACTGCTGTGGACTAATTTTAGAACTAGCAGTGATGAAGGGTAATAAGAGGGATGTTAAATTGGAACGTATATGTTCTTATAATTAAGGCAATTTATTCATATTTGATCCTTGATGTGTGTGAACATGAACTGTACATTAGTTAATATCTTGTTAAACAGAGAAAGGAAGGTAAGGTTAGAGTACAGCTGATTCGAACTAGCTTATGCTGCTTAAATGCTTTTGGAAAATGTAAAACAAATCTTAAGCTATTTTTTTAAAACCTTAACTGATTTTATTTTATAACTAGAAGCAAAAGAAGAGGGTCGGAAATTTTTTGAATTTTTGATCATTTTTTAACAACGAAAATAAAACTATGATCAGTTATTATTTTTTAAAAGAATAAAACAGTTTGCAAAATAAGCTACTTTTGTGTCGTGTTTAGGGCACCTTCTCGCAAGGCAATACCGAAATATGTGGAAACATTGGGAATTCGGAAAAAGTTGTGAAGAATCAAACCACGTGTGTCGTTTTAGAACAACTGGAAACTTTACTGCTGCGTGGTGTATTCTCTACGGAAATCTAGGTTTCTCGATTAAGGCATTTTATAAACGACATTGCATCGGATTTTTCATAAGGGCTTTACTTATAAGTATAGTAGTACCCGTGGCATGATGGCAAGTGCGTTGGACTATCATGCTAGAGGTCTTGGGTTCGATCCCTGCCTATGCCATCTAAAGTTTTTTTCACGGGTACTGTCTCTTGCGAGGAATTGACAAATTCTCCAAGAGTAAGTCTTATAATGAAAAGTGCTTTCTCAAATTGGCCGTTCGGATTCGAATTAAAACCATCCCTGCCAATAGTACATGAATGGTTGAGAGTTGTAAGTCACTAGGCCCTAGTTCCTAACGGACTGTTGCGCCACCCAATTTATTTATATTTTTTACTTATAAGGCTTAAAGTTCAGTTAATATAAAAACTTAAGCCAAGTGTTCGATCACAATGACGTAGCTTATAGCTGATTGGGGTTCCTAAAATGTATCAACATGGTTCGGATTCTTACCGAAAAATCATCTTCAGTGATGAAGCTTATTTACTTATCAGAGGCTTCTTTAAAAGTCTTCATTTTAAAAATGTCAATTATTTGTGCGGTTTTGAGCGGGAATTCGAGAAGTTTTCAAAGTCCCTCAAGGTAGGTGTCATAACCGGACACTTTTTAATAGGAAAGCACGCCACGCGACTAATCTTAAATTACTTTTGAAGAAGCTGCATGGACGAGGAAGAGGAGGAAACAATTCTTCATCTTCTCTGCACATGCCCTGCTCTGGCTCGAAAACACAAGAATTACATAGGAGAATTCTTCTTTAACGATCTAAATGATTTAAATCATAACAGAAGCTTCTCACGTTTCGTAAAGGACTTAAACTGATTCCATTGAGCTTAGGAGGAAGCCTCAAGATCAGCCTCTCACGTTTCGTAAGGGACTCAAATTGATTCGATTGAGTTTAGGAGGAAGCCTCAAAATTCATGTGGTATCACAACGGCCATTAAACTGGCCTAAGTGTGTCCGTTTCCATCTTAGACAGCCATCTAACCTAACCCTCAACGTATAGAAAACTAGTTGTATACCTTTAAATCTGGCTGATAGAATACTTTCCGAAGAGTTTAAGCGGTTAAATATCTCGAACTTTTGCTAACACATAATTTAAACTTTATAAAGCACCAAGGAAACAAAAGATATGTAGCTTAAAATTTGATGTGGTCAAAGCTTTTTGGAAATCCAAAAGTTGATCTAGTGTCCGAATACTGCGGTTTTACGCGATTTTCATTGCTCAGATATTAAATTATTGCCTCGCAACGGGTTAGAAGCAGTTCAAAGGCATTTTTTTAAACGCTTATTAAGATTATCAAATTCAACACTGAATTATGCTATCTACGGGGAGGCTAGCATTACGCCAAATTTTTCCTCACAAGCTCAAAATTAACTACGATTACTGATGAAACGAAATGAAATAAGTCTAAGGTCTAAGTCTAAGTAAGGCTACATCAATTGAATGCCTCTACTTTCAAGGAATGGAATCAGCTACCTTTCTCACATGATACTAACCTAAACTTATTGGAGTCTAATGTGGGCTAGTGGCATCTTATGTTTGCCAATTTAACTGCTAAAATTGATAAAGAAAGATGAATCAGCATCTTTTTTGAGCAACATCCACAATATCAAAGAATACCTTGAGGTGCCTCAATCACCAGATTCTATCGGAAGCAAAACTAATTCAATAATGAAATATCGACCGAAGCTAGAAGCTTTACCTTTAGACCACGAATTGAAAACCTTTAACCTTAACTTAAACTCTCAACCGTCTGATCTACTACCAATCTGCTTAACGTAACAGAAGGGAAAAGGAAGATGAATATATATCATCTTCATTGCGATATGTCCAATATAATAAGAAATTCGTCGACTACATTTTGATGAAAGCTTTTTTTCTGCAATCAAATTTCACGAATTTTTAAGTTAAGTGGTTGGATGATCTAATATTTGTAAACATTTCTCAAATTTGAAAAATAATGCAAATTTAGTATAGAGAATCTTTTTCTGCCGCACACCAAGAATGTAGAATTCGTTAACAAATCGATGTGTGCTTTCATTTTAGTACTCTGAATTTGTATACCAATATAAATCAAACTTTTTCTACTAGCTAACCTATTCTAAAGGCTTCAAGAGTCATCTCGAACTTCAAAATAAAAGCTATCGACAATTTCTCAGTCGGTATCCTTAATCTTTTTAAATTTCCACATTTTTCCGACTTCTATTAGATTTTCATTTCAGTTACTATTTCTACTTATTTTTGTTTTACCATCATCGCCGGAAAAAGGACGAAAAACAATTTAAATTCTATCAGCAATACCATCTTAGTACACCTCCAGAGCTATACAGCCCAAAAAGTATATTAAACTCAAAAAAGCTGTCTGGTTTCTCTTTTGTTTCACTTTAGGTTTTTATCTTTGTTTCAATAAAACGCGCAATTGAAACACAAAATTTGCGTCGTGTAACATCCATGATACCGAGCGTCAGGAAGGTAGAAACCAAAAAAAAAAGGATGTTCCTTTCATATCTGACAAAACGAAAGGACTTTTTTTAGTGAAGTATAATTCTCAGTACATATCTATGGTTGTATATATGAGACAAAAATAGCGAATGAATTCAAATGGAAAATATCGCATTAAAAATTACCCATTGAGTGCACTTTGGGTTTTTATTTGTTGTTGTTTGCGATTGAAGGATTCTATCTGCCAATGTTAAAGCCATAACAACCACTGATTTAATTTAATTTAATTTTTTTGTATATTCTTGTTTTGCATTGTTTTGTATTTCCTGATTTTATAAAATGTCCTTTTCTCATACTCTCATACTCGTTTATATGTGGAAAATATTGTAATGCGCATTGTGGTGTGGTCCAAACGAAGAAATTCATCATCAGCAGCACAACCCCTCAAAAATTGTTACAAAACTTCCATCAACCCTCATATCCTGTGCTCTCTTATTGCTTGCTGATGGAAATAGCTTGATGTAGCATTCCGGAAAAAGCAACCTTCCATGGATTGCTGAATGTCATTCTTTTGTACATTTCCCGTTTAATTTTTTATTTTATTGTTGTTCTTGCTGTCGAACAAAAATGGTTAAAAGTCGAAATTTACTGGTGTTGCTTGTTTGTCAACTGAAAATTTTATACAACACACTTTTTATATAGATCCTGCGACTTGATGTTGACGACGATGACGACGAGGACTATGATGATGATGATGATGATGAGCGTGATGAGAGTATGACTATTGAGGTCGATGGTGATGGGTAGGTCTAGGTAGAAATTGGGGTTGTAGTAAAAAGCTGATATAAAAGATTCACCCTTCATTGTGATGCTTTTTTTGATATAATCAACCAAAGGTTTGGTACGAACAACAAAAAAATAAAGAAAAGGAATCCATCGTCAAATAGATGGATTGACGAATGATGTAACTACTGCAAAAGAGATGCGTCAATTCGTCAAAAATATGCATATAGGGGTTGTTATTTTTATACCAAAGTATCTTTATCTCTTTCTTTCTTTATCAGTGATGGCATGATGGTATAGTGGCAGTACAAATTAACCCTTGTGATGTGTTCTTTTGAATTTGTCCTTAGCATTGGAAAATCCAAGGAAATGCGCATTAATACACAAAAAAAGGATTCAGGAACATCCATTGAGATTGCTCATAAACGCTCAAAATGACTTGATTTTTGTTCGATAAGTGTGTGTGGTTACTTGTGTTGTGTGTTGCAGAAAAATAAAAGGTTAACTTTCTGTCCTATACTCGATCGTATCCCTCCACTGGCAAGGACATAAAGGGGTGTTTTTTTTTTTAATAAATATCAAAAGGAAAAAGCATGCAAAACTGTTGCGGGGAATAAATGGGAATTATTTCAACCTAAATTCGTTGTTATTCATTCGAAGTGGAAGAACGAAAAAATACAGATACAATATAAAAAGGATTGTAGATACTTCACACTTTATTTTCTATCCTTTAATTTTTTTTATTATTAAATTGAGAGTATGTCGAATCTAATCAAGTTCATGCGGTGCACATAGGTAGAATGTTAAACGACGGCGGGTTTATTCCCGTACATAAAACAGGCTCATGTAAGTATACATCAAGATACGATACATGGTTACAGCAGCAGCTGAAGTAGAAAATATGATTTCCCTTTCGGAAAAAGGTACGAAATAAGGAAACTTTTTTACCCCCTGTGCTCTTATGGCAATAGCACCCATGGTGACATATTTTGATGGTGGTGCGCGATTATAAACGAAACATATTATATTTCGATTCGTACACATGAACTGTGAACAGCCAATATTATGAATACAAAATTACACGTTTTATGAATTTTTATGAATTTATTTTTTAAGTTCCTGCCGATTTGTTGTAAGATACAAAGATTTACGATATTGGAATTTAATTGAATTTGTTGGTGTTTTTTTTAAGATAAGAATCTTTAATTTCGTGGATAGATAGATATGTATAGAACTTACCGGGATCTGATGTGTCTAATACAGGTGCCTGTTGTGATAATGGTCCAGGTGTACTACCAGCGCCCGGCGATCTAGCATCATCGTTCATAGCGCCGCCGTATGACAGGGATGAACTAGGAGGCCGCTATTTTTTTTAAAGAAGAAAGAAAACAAATTTTAGTTAATGAGAGTTTCTTTTTTAATACATTTTTGGAAATAATAAAACAATTAAAATTAAAGCATGTAAAAATAAATAAAATTATAAGCATGTAAAATATGTATTTTTGAATAAAAAACATTTATTAAACGTCAGAATAAACTTAGATGCAAAGTTTATGATGTTCATTTTCTATTGTATCAAGTTGCCAAAGTTCTGCATACAATGTGCTTGATGCACGTCAAAGTAATCAATAATCTATCAATCTTTTGAAAGCCACATTATCAAAGAGCTTAAGACGATTGCAGATGTCTTGAATTCATTCTAAGCGGGAACAGCTGACCTATTGCAAAGAATTTACGATACTCCAAAAGAGCTTCATTCTTGTCATTGATAATCAAAGAAAGAATTTAGTAGTCGTTGTTTGAAGTAAAGAGTTGTTGTACCACTCTTAAGTGAATGCCAGTAAAATCAGCTTTTAAGTAATCTCTTCAAATTCGGAACACAAAATGTTAGGTTCTTATTCAATCTTATCAAATAAAAGATTGGTTTAAAGCTAGGCAGGGACTTGGTTCATGGTACAACCATACACCGAAAAGTCAAAGTTGAAGAACCCAGTGGGTGGATACAGAAGGTTTTCAAATGAAAGAAAAGAAAACGTAATGAGGTCAAAAAAGTTCCCGGAAGTTTATTTCTGTTAACCTTAAAAAACTTACGATATGTTGTAATGCATATAAAATATGCTTATAGTGGCTTTAAATTTTAACCAAATGTGTTAGGTTTTTTATTTAAATCAAGATAATCATCAGTTAGTTCCCATTTTGAAAATAAAAACCAACAAACACCGGAAATAGTTGTAAAATAAAATAATAAAATTCTTTCAACCTCAACAACAAATTTGTCATATTTAATGACTTGTTTGAAATTTTGTATTTTAACAAAAAAGCTATTACTAATTTCTTCTCACAATTACAACTTATTTTATTGTTTTTCTTTGTGTTTCAAAAATCATTATCTAATGTCCAAGACTTATATCACCATCATAACACCCACTCTCTTTTAAAAAAAAAGTCCACCCAAAAAAGTGATGGAGGGGGAAAAAGGTAAAGGTAAGTAATAAACCCATAAAGGTAAGTTAAATCAAATAAAACGTTTCAACCGTGACCATCATATAACTCCTTATAGAATTAAACAAAAAAAAAAAACAACAAACTAACCAACAATAACAAAACCAACAGACAACAACAAAATGCTCATAAAATGATTAGAAGAATATCTATCTATCTACCACAAACCCATAGCAATAAAATCTACTAAATCGCTTAGCCCCCAGGTTGTTGAGTTTTGAGCGAGGTCATAAAAGTAAAGCGATTGCCCATAAAAATTATATACTGTAGATCTATCTATTCTTATACAGCATAAGAAGTGGAACTATATACATATATGTATATCCTATAAACAAAAATAAGAACAAAACACTAAAGTGCTACCGAAGTGAAACAAATTATGTTTCGGGCGCATTCTTAGATGATGTGGCACCATCATAAAGGATAAAATATCCCATAGATACTATATCTTTACCGGTATAATCTTTTTTCTACCATATATCTCAAGGCGGCAAGTGTAAATAGGTACACCTTGATCGTTCGGTGAAATTTACAAAAACAAAAAAATAATCAAGACCAACAAAAAGAAAAATAAAAATACTGCAAAAGGGTTTTTATATATGAACCAGAAAAAAGTAAAATAAAAAAAAACATAAAATATCATAATTCCATTGGAAATTTGATAAGGTTTTGAAAAAGTTGCAAAGCCGACACCGATGCCGCCACCGCCGCCACGGCAACGGCCACTATACTCAAAGTAAAATGATCTTTATCCGCGTGCGCACGAGATCAGTTTTTGCTCCTTTTGCGGGTTTTAAGTTTCAAATTACACCCACATTTTTTTTCTTCTGGTTTTTGTTGCATAAAAGTCCTTCTGCTTAATTTACTTAAAAATAAGATATAGACTCCGATTTAAGAAAATATACAAAATTATTTTACCTTATTCGCACCCCACATTTATCCTTTTTAACTTTACATATAGATTTACTCAACAATCTAAAAGTGGCAGGTGGCAAAAGTATCTACCTTTGTTTTTCATTTTCATAGTCATCTTATATGCTACCATACCGCGACAAAAGCTTCGTGCCGCTCCACAAAGACGACGACGATAACGAGGACACGGGGAGACTCCTTGGTGACTTTGAATATAGTACATATCTATGTGCAGAATGATATACGAACAAGAAGTATCTAGTAAGAGCTTAAAGGTTGTCTTATAGTATCTTTTTATAATATACGAATATATATATATATATATCAAACGATAGAAACGAGACGACATCCTTTTTCAGTAATTAAATTTGTCCTGGTGATTTATGACACCTAGAGAGCGCACAAATGGCGTGTTTTTCATTATGTGTATCTATCTTAAGTATCTTTTTTTTGAAGCAAACGACAGAATTAAAAAAAAAATAATAATAGAAGAAAGCACAAGAAGTATAGAATAGATGGTATCTATCTAAAATCCCACTCTTCCTAACCTATCTACGAGTATAGCTACGTTAAAAGGTACTCGCGTATACATAATACGGTAAGCAGAATGTAATAAGTCCTTTAATTGAAGTAAAGTGGAATTTTTTCTATGTAATCCTTTTATTCCCCGAGTATATAGGAGTATATTTTCTGTAAGAATAACTTGACATATTATCTATTATATGGATCTCTGTCTATCTATCTATCTTAACTATCTTCTTCGTCTTTATTTTTTTCCTTTCCTTCATTCTTTGGCACCTTTTTTTAAGAGGAAGAAAATATAGAGAAGTTGTCAGGATTAAGTCCTTATTTTAGATATTTTATTAAATATTAAATATCCTTATAGATATTCCTCTTTCTTTCTCTCTCAATCTATATCTATACAAGTAAGTTATACTATCATACCTTTATCTGAAGGAAGAACAAAAAGACAACATCAACATTTTTTAAGGAGCGAACGCGATATGAATGGAAGTGAAATGAGTTTTTGACACGCTTATAATTTTCCAGTATCTATTATATAAGTTAGTTAGAAAATTTAAGCGCGTCACATTGTTTAAGTATAGGTAGAGGTATGTATTGCATGTTATTTTGTAATATTTGAATCATGCGAAGGACAAAACAAATTAAGGCATATTATACGAGTATAAACTTTATATTATACAACAGTTATGCAATACAACATCACATAGAACATCGAAAACTAACGATTGAATTTGTTTTGTTTTTGTGACCAATTTTTGGCATTTTATTAGCTAATTAGATTGATTTGGTGGAATTTTTGTAATATTTTTGTTTTGTATCTGAAGGACAAAATAGAAATAAGATATATTTATGGTGAAATAGGGGAGTAAAGAGGGTTACTAAAAATGTAAATTTTTAGTTTTATTTCAATTATTTCCACATTCATTCAATTTAGATCGGATCCGGATTGGACTTGTATTCATTAAATTTTAGATTATGACTCATCCCTGATCCGGATTAGCTCTAACATTTCATATAGCTTATAATTTTCATGTTATAGCTTCCTACCATGAACTTTTCTCAAGATTATACAACATATTGTATTTAGTTCGGATTATCGCTCTGCACTTTTTCCAGGTCCGGATTAAATTTTCACAATTTTTTTAAGATGCTAATAAGAAATCAAAAGTTTTCGTCCATGAATTTTTAAAATGATTGTTCGAGATATCTAAACCGGATTATCACTCTTCATTTATCCTGGATCCGGATGAAATTTTTATATTTTTCCAAGATATTAATACAAAATAAATAAAAGGTGTTACAAAAAAATACATATTCAATTTGAAACTAGCTTACTTAGAAAAACATTATTTTTGATTCTTTGTAAAAGTGTCACATTTGGCTAATCCGGATTAACTCCAAATCTTCCCCCCAGCTCGCGCTTTAATTTCATAACTAAACATTTCTTGTCATAAGTTGTAAGTAAGTTGAAGTAATTGAGTCGGTGTACATTAAAATTAAGGCGAAATAAAATAAATAAAATATAATAAACAAAAAAGTAAGTATACGCCCTAGTGTATTTTTTTACATTTTTGTTTTGAAAGCATAAAGCTACGAAATAGCTTTCCAGTTTCTAAGATGTTTCATTATACATGAACTTAGCAATCTAGGTTGATGTTGAGTTAGTTCGCACAAAATGAGGTGGAGTTAAATTTAAAACCATATTAAAAAGGTAAGTATACGCCCTAGTATACAATTTTTTTTTTTTTTTTAAAGCAATATAATACGAATGAGCTTTTAAATGGTTAAGGGATTTCACAATACATAAATAAAGCAGTCTAAGATGATGTTAAGTAAGTGCACAAAATATGTGACGGTGTAAAACATAAATAAAAAGCAAGTATACGCCATAGTGTACAATTTTTAAATGTTTATCTGTAGCGCTAAAAAAATTGAATTTGCTCTGCAATGGCTAACAGATTTTATGAATATAACAAGATCAGGGTTGCCACTTTACTGAAAATACGATGTATCTTCTGTGTTAATATTATAACTGCAGGAACGATTACGTTTCTTCTTTTACACAAACAAATTTAGACATATTTTTCGACCTTTTAATAGTTCCATTGTTATTCATTGTTGTTTAAACTTAACAAACATCGTTTCATTTTCAAAAGAATTTCCGGTTGAAATGAGTCCAATTTCTAAAACCCATTTACGGATCATATATTATATGATTATATTTTATCAGGTATAAAAATAACACAAAAGCAATTAAGTATTCAGCAAAGCTTCATCACCAGAACAAAACGAAAAAAAATATCTCATTCAAGTAATGCCTTTCAATGTCAACTTATTGAATTTTTGACAAACTATACCCACCCATATAGCAAATCATCAAACAACCTATTCCATACAAATGGCGTCTTGTGAACCAAGCTTTAAAAAAATATTCTCCCACACTCCACACATGTCATCGTTCTAATAATAATAATAATCAATATTTTATAACAAGCGCGCTTTTTTATCAAACAAACCACAAACTTACAAAAAAAAATTATTAATAATAATTGATATTCAAAATTCATTTCACAATAATATTTTGTAAAATACCACATTAATAGTGATTCTCTCGCGTAATTTTCGAAAATTCCCTAACTCTGTTCACGGTGATCACCTTCACTATGGATCACACGAGTATACATACCTACCTATCTAATAATATCTCCAAGGCAGGTAGTGACTTTGGACAACAACAAAAAAAAAAGCCCAAAACATCATACGTCGTTATAATCAGAATTAAACTTCAACTTCAACTTGAACAGCAGTTAAAGCAGCAGCAGCAGAAGCAGAAAAGTGCTTATCGGCTTCTAATATATTGCGACGAAATAAAATCTCAATATTCCCAAACGACTTGTGTAGGGTCATAAAGTATATAGATACTTTCATGGCGAGTGTGTGTACAATAACTTTTTGTTTTATTAAAAAATAAAAAGTATCCCAGCCAAACAACCAGACACCATTAGGATTCACAACTAAACATTGAAACGTTGTCTGCATAAAATTCATTCTAATGTTTGAAACAAAAATACAAATCGACGAAAAAATCATTTAAAACATTTTGCGTTCACTTGAAGACCAAACGAAAAAAAAACTTCAACTGCTACGTGGTGTAGGGGAGACTTCAAAAACAAACACACAAAAAACTCAAGAAAAATTACTTTAGATACAAGAAAAAGCTACAAATCTATCTTCTCTATTCTTGTCATCATCGTGCGTCGCAGTCATATTGTCGAATGTCGAATTCGGTTCTCCGTCGTCGTCGTCGTCGTCGTTGGTTTGGTGCTGTTGCGCACGCTAGAAACTATTTCTATTTAGTGATGGTTTCGATGTGCAATCCCTGAACTAATATGCAGAACATGTGCTAGAGTCATAATGCTTGGGAGGATATTTTTAGTACTACCTAAGCCTCTTCTGATGGTTGAACATAACAACTAAAAGACGCATCGTACCAATGCTGACGCTGAATCTAACTTTGACTATCTGACGCTGACGCACTCAGCACTATCAACTAAGCACCAAGAAAGAGAGAAACCAAACGATAGATGTCGACATTCTGTCTTTTGGAAGGACATGAAAATTACTGTTTAGACAAACGATGACAGCTTGTTAATGTTTAACGAGGTTGGTAATTTGCTGCGATTTCTTTTTATTTTGTTGTTGCTGTGATTTTGTGGAAAAAGAAAGGGCAGCCAAGCACGGCGGCAGCAGCAGAGACAACATCAACAGCAGCAGCAGCAGCAGCGGTGGTAATGCGTCTCAGGCTCATTTAATTTTCTAATCACACTTAGATTTATGGATTCCATACCACAGTCAGAATAGAGTCTATATGTTTGTTGCAAAAAATTAAAATCGTCTGCTCCCAAGCTCCAAAACCAACCTTCTACCACCCGACGAAACCTCCTTCACCTTCATCGCAATAAGAGACATAACGTTTGGATGGAGAAAATTATGAGTACGCTAAGAATTATGAGTATTTTCGATATGAAATGCACGTATCTCCGGTCAGACGGACATACAAGGCAGCTCGCAGAGCAGACCTTCAGAGTTCGCAGACAGAAGACAACCATAGGAGACACAATGCCCGAAGACTGTCAGGCCCAAAACTACTTACTAACGTACGTACATTGTGTATGAATTTTCAAACCAAACCGTCTCCAGACAAGCTTGGTTGTCGCGTTCAAAAGTCGTCATCTGCATATAGACTTTCTTCTCATATTTGAATATGTAGAGGTACATAAATTTGTCTTCAAAAACTTTGTCGTCCTCGCTATAAAGGTGTAGATAGGTAAGGTTGGAAGAAATGCAAAAGAATTCCAAAACTATGAGAAGTCTCTTGATGATGATGATGGATCAAAAGAATATAAGAAGTCTAAAACAACAACTCTCAGAACTCAACAATATTTTTGACAGCTTGTATAATCCATCCATCCATCCATATGTATGGATGTAGATAGGTGTAGAATAGGCTATATGGTGATAAAGTCAGACTTATATGACAGTATATGCTATATAGTCTGATGGCGGTCTAATAATTGTATGCGCGACTCGTTCAAAACGTCCGCAATGTAACGATTTTTTAATTTCGCTCCATCTAATCGCGCATGAATGTCCAATTAATTTTTTTTCTTTCTGCTTTTTAATTTTTATTTAAATTGTTCTTTAATTGGAAACGATATACAACAATATTTTATATGTTTTGTTTTAATAAGTGTCGACGTTGTCGTTGTCGTCGACCAAAACGCGATACTCGTGTATATGTAAAATGGTGAGAGAGAAAGAGGTTTTTGAAGACGGAAAAATTATTGATAATAATAATTATTGTTCGTAATAATAATGAGTCTTGGATTTTTGATTTGGGCAAAGTTATGGGACTGTTTAAGTTTTGAAGAAGGTGTGTAACAGAGGGAACTTAAGGAATTTTGTACTTTTTCGTTTATGGAGCTTGCCGTCGTTTGTTGTGGTCGTTTTTGAAGACTTTACAAGCTAACCATGTATAGAATCAGACGAGGAATTAATTATGAAACAAAAAAATAAGGTGTATCGGCTGACACCTCTTTGATGTTTCAAAATTACCTACAAGTAGCGGTATCTTTGCTACAGGGTTTTATTCGCATGCACGTAGACATTTTTAAGACGAGATGTTGCAAGAGGTCGAAAAATCTTCCTTGTCATTAGTTCAAGCATGATTCAAGCTTTACGATCAAGGTCCTTAAAAATGAGGGAAAACTTCTTTGAAAAAATTACTTTTTCTAAAGTTTTTGATAAGCTCAAAGATCAACTAAACGCTAGAGATTTTTGACATTTAACCCCTTCTAGTTTGAAAAAAAATAAAATTTAGCTACTTGACAATATTCATCTAACCTTCAATATTCTGTTCATGTTATTTCAGTATCTTATTTGTTATTGAAAAAATGGTAATACTTGTTAGATTTTATCTAAAAAATAAATTAGGTGGCTCAGCAGTCCGTAAAGAATCAAGGCCTATGGACTTACAACTCTTAACCATTCCTGTGTGCGAATAATTGCAGGGATGGAAGGGTTCCACAGTTGTATATGCCGAATCCAAACGGCTGACATGAATAACTCTTGGAGAATTTTTCAATTCCTCGCAAGAGGCAAGACCTGTGAATAAAACTTCAGGTGGCACAGGCAAGGATCGAACACAAGACCTCTGGCATGACAGTCCAAGGCACATAACATCATGCCACAGGTACTTTTTACTGTCGTACCTAAAACTTAGGGAAACACTGAAGAATTATTTCCAAAACGGGTCTTAACAGAAAACCACAATATAATTTTTAAACAAAAGCAATATATTTTCTTCCAACCAATTCGTCGCCTTAACAAAGGATTTTGAAGCATATTTCGAAGAAAAAAATCTCAAAATCGTGAAAGCGTAACACTCAATGTTTTTCAAAGCTTCATTAAGTGTCCTATAGCTATAAGCACTTTCCCGTTATCTTAAAAATAATAATAATTTCCGAAAAATGAGTGAGATTTGAAAATGTTTTCAAAATACTATGTTTCCACTTAGGATCAAAAACTCAGAATAAGGTTTTTTTTTAACATTCCTAAAAAGGTACGTATATTTCAAAACATCGACCTATTTGGGTGAGGTTACTTTAAAGTTGGTGCCGAGGATGAAGTAGGATACTCTTAGGCCATTTTTTTGGCATATTTTGATACCACATTTATCTCGAGGTTGTCTTCTGAGTTCAATGGAATGGATTTGAGTCCCTTAGGTTAGGTTAGGTTAGGTTAGGTTAAAGTAGCTGTCCATGATGGAAACGGACACACTTAGGTAAGTCTAATGGCCCATTGTGATACCACATGAATCTTGAGGCTTTCTCCTAAGCTCAATGGAACCAGTTTGAGCCCCTTACGAAACGTGAGGGGCTGATTATGCCGATATGATTTAGATCATTAAAGAAGAGTTCTCCTAGGTAGTTCTTGCGGTTTTGAGTCAGAGAAGTGCATGAACAGAGAAGGTAATGAACTGTTTCCTCCTTTCCTCGGCCATATAGCTTCTGTAAGTAATTTGAGAATACGCCTAGCAGCGTGACGTGCTTTCCTATTAGACAGAGTCCGGTTATTACACCTATTATCGAACTTTTATGCGATCTGCCTAGAGATATGAACGCTTTAAATTTAGCGTTGGCCAGATGTTTTTCGAGACCTGGCACGTGGTGATGTTTTTCCACCTGGTGCCTGCACTCCTCACGGCGTTTTGCATTAGCAACAGTGTACAAGTAGCGATTGGTATGCTAGTAAGTGCCAAAGGTGCTAGGATGGCCTGCACTGTACCGTTCCTGCCGAGTTCATCTGCTTACAGTAACATGAATTGTTTCTATGTCACGGCACCCAGTCCCTTACAAAAGTCATTCACTGAATGTGATTGAGATCGTTAAGAAGTCTTGCGTTTTTGAGTTAGATCAGTGCATGTACAGAGGAAGTGAAGAACTGTTGACTCTTTTTTCTAATTTTTACCGCTTCTGTAAAAGCCATTTAAAAATACATGTAGCCACTTGGCGTGTTTTCCTTTTAAAGAAGGCCTATTTATGACACCGATTATCAAGCTTTTATGCGATATGCTTAGAGAAAGCAGGCACCTTGAGCGCTGACCTGACCTTAAGCTTGTAATTTAATACAATTTTACCAAAAATACTCCTTCAATGTATCGGAAGTTAATTGTTAAAACTAAAGATTCAGACCTCTTCGGAGAAAAACAGGATCTGTTAGTAAGAACACAAACTTTTTTATGTCAAAAATCACTCCAACGAATTTATCAAACAAGTTTTAGTGGAGTCAATATGCCTTAATTTTTGAAACAGATAAACTTTAGTAACGATTAAATAAACTTCAATAAATTGGTCTTAAAATGAACCTAAATAACATAAGTCTCTCATTTTTGATGTCAGTAACTTATTGCTCTAGAAACTGTTTGAAGACAATTTTGCAAATATCAAATAAATAAGAAAAATAAAACTAAAGAAAAGTGGGCGTGGTTACATCCACATTTCGTACAAAATAAAAATGGCGTTCTCATAAAACCAGTTTCAGTCTTGAAATTAGAAACAAATTGATTGAGTACGAATATTTTTCAAGTATGTACTTAAATCCCATTAATTTAGTCCTTAAACAATATTGAAAATGTACCTCTTCTCTCTTTTAAGTAAAAATCATAGTAAGTAATTAAAAAACACACTTTTCATTATATAATGAATTTCATTAAAATATCTCCTTCGCATCTAGTCCCCATAGTCGATGGGTATCTACACCCTTGCTATACAACTATGAGTAACATTAAAATGCTGACATTATCCTTTTGGCCATAAAGAACACTCCTTTAAAAACCACAACAACAAATTGTTGTTTTGTGTTTAAAAAAGAACAAATCACGCAGTATGGAGTCTTGTCTCATGTGATAATTTCTTACATAGGTTTTATTATTTTCTTATTTTTCTTAAAACTCTCCTGGAGGACGATGATGATGGTTTGTGTTAATTTTGTGTGTTGTTTGTCCATCGAAACAAACGTCCTCGCTTAGTTCGTTCGCGACTACTTCCATTTTGCACTTTGCGTGCTGTGAATTTTATTATTATTAACGAATAAATATCATATCTCTATATGTCCTAAGTTGTATGCATACTCGACTCGTATTGCATTCGTCCATTATTTTATTTTGTCTTAAATGATTATTATTCAGTTTTTTGTTAGTTTCAATAATTTATTTATTTTTTATCTAAGTTTGGTGGATCTTTATTGCTTTTTGAGTATAAAAAAACACAAGAATCACGAGTACGTTACGCATGCCCATTGCCAATTGCCATCATCAGTAAGTTAAGTACTAAGCGCCTTTTGCAACAAAATAATGTATCTTTTCCTTTTTGACGCGTAAAAATTAAATACATTGCGCACGTTATGCCCTCCCTTGCCCTTTTTCTACCCCTTCTCGTCTATTTGTTTGAATTTATCATGAAATTCAATGATATAAAATAAAATATGCGAATGTTGTGCAGTAATAATAATCGCTTATATAAATCCTTTGGCAATGATTATTGTTTGACATTTAGTAATGATTTTATTTTCGCATGATGATGATGATGGGTTATGTGTGAGGTAGCATATGTTTAATAAATTTTTCAAAAAAAATAAAATAACTTATTCAAAATATGCAATTTGTAAACAAAAGTGAATTGGAGACATGAGTTTTTGTTTTTTCTGTCTGATCGAAATATTTGAATTTATAGTTCAGACATTTTTTGTTTGATTAAATGGACACAAGTTGTTGCCAACATACGAGTAAAACAAATTTTACTAATTTAAAAAAATGGCCATATTGCACTTAACAGTAGTTAAATACGGACAATTTTCAGCCGTTGACCATATTGCACTTTAAAAAAGTGAAATAAGGTCAAATTAATTTGAGAAATAGGAATAGCTTATTTGTAAGGTGATTAGTATGTAAGGAGCCGTTCCTTGGCTTTATTTAACGGTACCGGTTTAGTAAGGACTTTATAATGAATCATGAGAAATTTTGAGCATTTAATTTATTTTGCGACGTTAATGATCTTATGATGTTAATATCACCAATCTATCTAAATGTCCCACGTTCAATACTATCCAAGAGGCTAAAGTAAGTTGCAGGAGCACCAGCCCAGATATGGGAGTTATACTCAAGCTTTAGACGTATATAAGTCTTGTAGATAACAGTCAGATCAGAGGAGGAGAAAAACTTCTTGCATTGGCTTAGAAAACCCAAACATCTTGCGACATTTTTGGCGTTATGGTGATCGTTCCACAAAAGGTGAATGATGTTACACATACCGAGTATATAGAGATGTTCAGTCTCCTGGATGCAAGTGCCATCTATTAATAATGGTAAAGAGGGTATATCTCGATTTAACGATACATCATTGGGTTTTCGAAGCATTAAATTCCACGCGGTTTTTTAATCCCTAGTGAACAATGCTGTTTACGTTGGAATTTAATGAGTTTTTCATATTTTGTCGTTGCAGTTCCACATCCAAAGAGGACGGTTGTGAATCTGGAAACGAATATGAAAAGCTAAGAGAACTATCCTCATCGAAACAATGTATTGGATTAGAAGTAGCAGACAGGAGATCGTTCATAAAAATGAGAAATAGTGATGGAGATAGAACAGAGCCCTGGGGCACACCAGCCTTTATTTAGTGGTTTTCAGATCCGTCCAAAACAAATTGTATTGAACGGTTCAAAAGAAAATTTCAAATCGAACGAAGAAGAAATTCGTCAATACCGAAAGCACAGATTTTTGATAAGAGAGCAAGATGCCAGACTTTATCAATGCCTTTGAAGTATCAACTGCAATAATCTTACTTTCTCCAAAAAGATTTGTTTCACTGTTCAGTGAGATAAACCATGAAATCACCAGTGGACCTATTGCTACGAAAGTGGTATTGTCGGCCTTTAAGAAGCTTCGGTTCCTCAAGATTTTCTTTAGCTGATAATTAATCAGCGTTTCCACGACCTAAGAGAGAAGGCATGTTAGTGGTATCGGTCTTTAATTTGTGAAAAAAGAAGATTCTCCATTTTTTTGGGAATGGCTGAACAAATGCAGTTTCGATGGAACGAGCCTAGAAGAACGGGATAGATGGAAAAGCTTACGCAGTGGTTTTGCAACCGTGGAAGAACACCTCTTCAGAATAATAGCGGGGATATTACCTGCGCAAGCGGATTTATGAATGTTGAGATCTTTAAGAACTCTCGTCACAATTCGAGTACGAAAAAAGATTGGTCCCATAGAATCATTTACGAGTTCAAGAACTGGGGGAGTCATGACACTATCTGGTAAGGTGGAATTTTTCTAATAACTTGACCTAACTTAAGGAGTGTCCTTGTCAACAAGCATAGGAACCGAGGAAAAAGAAGAATTTCTCACGGTTTTACGAATGACTAAAAATTCTTCCTGCCTTTGGGACATTGCATTTGTATTAATTTTATTTGAACTTATTATATTTTAATTTGTTGTATTTGTGTTTATTTTTCATTTTATTTGAATTATTTTTCTTTTATTTTCTTTTTTTTTATTTCATTTTATTTTATTTTATTTTTTTGACTTTATTTTGTTTTATTTTATTTTTGTTTAGATTATTTTATTTTATATGAACATGTAAAATAAAATAATATATTTTATTAAACTTTATTTGTTAGTTTTATTTAATATAATTTATTTTAGCTTATTTGGTAAATTAACATAATTTTACATTTTTTATTTATTGTATTTTTTTCTAATATATTTTATGTTAGTTTTTCTTAACCATTAGTATTTAAGTTTTGTTAAGTTTTTTAAAACCATTTTTTGTATTTAATTTGAGTTTTTGAGAGAAGCTAGTTTTGTTATGAAAATTCTTCTCGTTTTCAATCTTCAATCAAACATTTCAAACAAAATTTATTAAAAAAAAAAAACACTTTCAAAAAGCAATTTGCTTAAAGCCTAAAACTCAAAACTTTATCGATTAAAAATTACCCTAATAATCGATAAATTGGAACATTCACAAATCTATAAAAAATCATTAAAAAAAAGATTTTTTCTCCCTCAAACAAGGTCACTACTTAAAAAACAATTAAATTTCAATTAAAAACAAAACAAATAAAGCAAAAAATTATGTTTATTAATAATTAAGTGCTTAGAATTATTATCACACATCTTCTTGTGATGGTAATTAAAAGATATAGACACAAAATAAAACTTGAACTGAATAAAAAATATAAAATTAACATCAATTAAATGTGCAGTGCATTCAAGTGCGTTTTTCCACAATCAAATTAAAAAAAAAAATAAAAAATACAGAGACAGAAACAGAAACAACAACAACAATTAAATGTAAGAACTTACAAAAGAAAAGGGAGACTTTCTGTAGAGCATACCTCCAAGAATATAAAAATATGCGTATCTCTTGAGCTCTTGAGATGAAGGTCTGATGCAATATCTTTTTTCAATGCATATTTTCACTCAATTTAATGATTTTAACAATTACTTTCTTCCGGGTTTAATTTTATTCGTTTTTAAACTGATATAAACGATAAACCGGACGCACTTGTAAAGATACTCTCATACTCAAGACTCAAGAACTCTCATAATACCTAACTCATCAAAGTAAAAAATATGGCGTGCGTACAGACAGTTAATAATTATTCGATTGAATTTCATTAAACGTACACCTATTAAAATATAAACTACTTCAAAGATACACTTAACCATAACAACAACTATCTACCCTATAGTTGGTTGTTGTTGTTGTTTTTAACTGCATTTAAAGTCGTAAACGGAGGATTATTATAAGAATTTTATTTTCTTATCAATTTTCGTTCTTTGAGATTGAAGTGATGGAAAAAGAAAAAACAACATAAAATTTAATTTGAAAATGTTTAAGCTTCATACGAAAGATACTTTATTTTATTGATATTTAACACTTTAATTAAATTATTTATAATATTTTTTTTTTTATATTTTTGTATTTTGCGCCACACACATCTTTTTTTTATGATTGTAAATAAATAAGAAATTTTGAATGTTGTTATTTTCAAAGTGGGTTTATTATAATCTTTGTGTATATATATTTAATTACCTCTATTTTGTCTATTATATTCTCGTATAGTCTAAGTCGCCAACATCTTTTATTGATGCAATAAAATAAAATTCCATAAAGTTTTATACTTTTAAAATACCCTAAAATACAAACATGTGTATTATTTTGTAGAATTTTTAAAGCTGTATTCATCAGTTTGTCATATTTTATTTAAAATATTATAATAAACAGAAAATATTGTTGTTTTTTTTTTAGTTTTATTTTGAATTTTTAAATTGAGACACGTGATGATGGAAACGAATAAAAATGTCGCCTTTGAATTGAAATGGTAAATCGACTTAAAAACACTTAAGTGGTTTTTGGATGACTATGGCACTTAGTTGAATTCTTTTTGTATCAACAATAGACTTTTAACTGTTTATATAAAAGAAAACGAGCTTTTGATGTGTGTTTGTGTTTATATTATGTCAAAAAATAATGATTAGATTAAAAATGAAGAAAAAAGGTCTCAATGGTGGTCTTTAGATTCTCTTTCTTATTCTTAAGTGCATCTTTTTAGATTTTTTTCTTTAAAAATTTATGGATGTGGTTAATGGTTTGTTTATATGACGGTCTATGAATGACTATGGCACACTTTATGTACCCAAATGGACTTTGGGAGAAGAATTGGTGTGACATTATAATTTGATAATTATGCCACGACTTTTTCGAATAATAAACTATAATAATAGTTTACAAAGAAATAAAATTGTTTACAAACAAAAGAATCTATAAAAATAAAAGAGAGGCTTTAAATTTACGAGTTTTTTAGAGCATTTCTCAAATTATAGCATCAATATTTTTGTCATGGTTTTTAAGTTCCGGTATTATAAATTCTTATACCACTAAATGGAATCTCAGCATAGTCTACATGATCCTTAGGCATCAGTCTCGTATGAGATCCCTTCTGCCGTATTATGTGAACGTTTAAAGACGTTTGCCAACAGCTTGAAAGGTTATATCTCTGTGGCTTCAGACCAGGAAAGTCCACTATTGACCAAAGTTTCAAATTATAGCAGGTATTAAAAAGACTTAGGAACTTCAGATTGATAGCCACAATCTCTTTATTTATTTCAAAGTCGCATATGAAAACATTTATAAGGAAAAACTTTACAGAGTGATGTCTAGTCTTGGCATTCCTATCATGCTTCTCCGTTCGCGCAGAATGACGATGAAAATGAGATCGTATGTGATATTTTCTGCCGTATTATTTGAACGACTAAAGCTGTTCGTCAACAACTTGGAAGGTTATATCTATGTGGCTTCATACCAGGAAAGTAAACCATTGACTAATGGTTCTCATTAAGTCACATCTTGGAAAGAACCCAGAAATATCTACTATCTCTTCATCGATGTCAAGGGCGTGTATGGCAGCATCTATAGGGAAGAGCTTTACACACCAATCTCTAGTTTTTGCCTCAGCATCGACAACGTGTAGATAGCTTTATCTAAACAAAAGTCAAAGAAAGCTGCTGGACTTGATTCCATCGCTGCCGAATTATTCAAAGCCGCGGGCGATGACTTGGTAGGGAGCATGCATAAGCACATCTGCAAAATATGGTCGGAAGAAAGCGTGCTCAATGAGTGGAAGCTAGAACCCAATACATAAGAAAGGAGACTCTCTAAATTGCACCAACTATAGAGGCATCAGCTCCTTAACATTGCATATAGGATAGTCTCTGCCGTATTATACGAACGTGTGAAGCCCTTCGTCAACAATCTGATAGGTCCTTATCAGTGTGACTTCAGACCAGGAAAGTCCACCATTGACCAAAGTTTCAAATTACGGCAGAAATTGGAAAAGACCCAGGAACTCTCATTGATACCCACGATCTCTTTTTTTATTTCAAAGTCGCCTATGACAGCATTTATAAGGAAGAGCTGCTCGTCATTCTGTCCGTTTGCGCAGAATGACGATAGAGGCTGTGTTCTACCAAGGTTGGAAAAGATCTCGCATAAAATACTTTTGGCGTCGAAAAAGGGTTTAGGCAAGGCACTGTCATGCAACTTCTTTAACATCGTTCTGAAAAGAATTTTGCAAAACTGAACAGTCAACACTTAAGGCACAATCTTCCAAATAAAAAGGGTTAAGGCAAGGCATTGTCATGCTACTTCTTTAACATCGTTCTGAAAAGAACTTTGCAAAACTGAACCGTTAACACTTGAGGCACCATCTTCCAAATAAAAAGGGTTAGGCAAGGCACTGTCATGCTACTTCTTTAACATCGTTCTGGAAACAATTTTGCAAAACTGAACCGTTAGCACTTGAAGCACAATCTTCCAAATAAAAAGGGTAAAGGCAAGGCACTGTCATGCTACTTCCTTAACATCATTCTGGAAAGAATTTTGCAAAACTGAACCGTTAACACTTGAGGCACAATCTTCCAAAGATCCTTTGGAAGATTAAAGCCATGGACGGCTTTAATTTTGATGTAGTTACGGACTTTGTGTACTTTGGCACCGCTATTAATTCAGACAACCACACCAGTACTAAAATCAAACAGTAACTTAGTCTTGCAATTCGCTGCTTTTTTTTAATAAGAAGTAGTGCTTTTTCAAGCATCTTAAGTCACCATCTATAAAACGCTTACCATCTCGATTCTTATTTATGGCGATGAGGCTTGGACCTTGTCAAAGAAGGATTAAACGGTCTTAGGATGCTTCAAGACAAAAATTCAGGCTATTTTTGATACCGCCTGAATAGATGGAAAGTGGAGGAGAAGATACAAAGACGAACTGTACAGGCTAAACAGCGAAACTGATGAGGTTAAAAGAATAAAGGTATAACGACTTAAACTCATGTAGAGTGAATGGACAGCAACGCTACAGCCCAAAAGGTCTTCGAATCCATTCCCAAACGATAGCGCAGTTAAAGGAAGTCTGTGTCTCAGATTTTTCACCCAAGTGAGATAGGACTTCAAGCTATTTTCCGAGCGAAACTGGAGACAGCTAGCTAGGGACCGAGCTCGCTACCAAGTTTTGTACTTGATTTTATTTTAAAATGTTGTTCTGACACTAAAAATAATTGTTGTGCACATATCTTTCAGGTTCCTAGCCTTGACATGATAAAAATAATATCACTGACATTAATCTCCAAACCAGAATATTGAAAACCAAAATCTAAATTTTTACCTTTCATTGAAAGTTGATGTGTTTATTAAATAAACATATCAAAAAATGCAATGAATATTTGAGAAGCGTATTAAGAATCCAAGAATCCCATTTTAACAACCTTAACAATAAACTAGGTCCTGAATTGAATCCTCAAATCATTTTCCTGCATCATCAAATAGAATAGGCTTAAATATCTTACCCCCTTTCAAAAATATATTTCTGTGTGGTTAAAATTTTATATATTGTATGTTTGAATAAATATAGCCACAAGCATCATCAGTTAAAGGTAAAAATACACACAACAATTAATACATTTAACAACGAATCCCTTTTTAATCCCTGTGAGAGAGAGATATGAGAGTTGTGTGGTGTGGGGAAAAATAAAAACCGCAAAACAAATTATTATATTATAATCGCCTGCAAACGCTTTTCAATCAACGGCCAGGATTAAGTTCGTTCACATAAATAAACGAGAAGGACAATAACAACAACAAAATATCCTTTAGAAAAACTATACGCGTGCAGTGTTTGTTCGATTTCATATATGTGTATAATGATCGATTGTTGTTAATCACCTCAAACGCACAAATATACATACAAACATCAGTTGAAATAAATAAATTTATACACATACATATATAAATGCAAACAGAAAAAAAACCTGAACAAAATCCGTGTTCCAGATAAACAAACAACCAACACGACCAAAACCAACACAGTTTTAGCCTCAAGGACCTCTGGCATTCCCTTTCGATATAAATACCTAGCTGAACGAGTATATCCTCCATATTTCCACATAACCGAGCCCATCATCATCATCATGACGTTTGCATTGTGGATTTGTTCCAAATATGTACGACGACGCGACGTACAACATTACACACTCCGATTGACGTATAACATATTTTCCTTATTTTTGTGTACTTATAGGAAAAATCACAAATGTATACCAACAACTTTCTGTCAGATATACTCCTCGTATATCCTTAAAGCAAATAATTAAATCCTTTTCCATTACATGCGGTTTTTCGAATCCAAATAAACGTTTTGGTTTTCTTCGGATTTTTCCAACGAACAAAAATAAAAACGGTTTATGATAGAACGAAGGGTTCCTATATTCGTATAAACTGTAGAGAATAAGGATACCAAACCAAATAACAGTCATTCGTCTAATTAAAGATGATTGCCTTCATCGACAATATACAAGGACGACTTTGTCAGTATATATACGTTCCTACTGACGATGACGACGACAATTATATTATAACATCGTGGGTGATGGGGGGGGTGAAATTGTGGAGGACTTGAACTTAATTGTGCGCATTTAATTCATAAAGGATTTTAGCTATGGCGTTTTTGTCTATAACTATCCTATATACAAGTACACTTTAATACAAAAGAGGATTTTTTTTCTTTCAATTCATTTGCATTAAAAATTAAGAAGAAGAAAGAACGAAAAAAGAGCAAAGAAAATTGCTTTTAATTTGTCTTCATCGAAAACTATTTTTGCGATAAAAGAAATTAAAAAAAGGACTCTACTCTACGAAATTCTATAGGGTGGTTATTTAGGGGGTTGCAACGTAATTTTGTAGCTTGAAGTTAATTTCAGGGTAATTATAATATAAAACATAGTGTATACTCCTTATTTTCTTACAACACAATACCTACCCCCCCCCCCCCCCCAATGATCCTTATGAAACGATGTGGTAGGTAAGTTTTAAGTTTAAAAGGGAACCGTCAAAGAACTCCTTGTTTATTTTTCGTACATTATTTTCACTAGGAATAACACAATATATGAGCATATATAGTTTAGTGAATTTTCTCTAAAGGACTAAAGGACTATTGTTCGAGAGAATCTAAATATACTACTGATGTATAGAAACGGTATATGCACACAACATAATGATTTAGGTGGGGATTAACTTTGAAAACCCGGGCGCAGAAATGTCTGCTTTTGACAGGTTTGCTTGTTATGCTATTCTCTACTTGTGTACTATGCACGGAAGCAGCGTCTTATTTCGCTTTGAATGCAACATGGCGCGCGGCAACGAAGAATGGCAGTGGTAGAGGTGGTTAAAAAAAAAATGGTGTAGAAAACAAGGTAGCTCTAGGAAACTAAGAACTTCTTGTCTTATACTCGGAAAGTTAGTCTAAAAATTATTTTTAAAATGTACTTTGGTTAAATTTATTTACTAAGAAAATTAAACTTTTGACACATGATGTTGCTTGCTTTGGGGAAGAATTAAGGCGCTATTTGACTTTGTTTATTTTATCAATGCGTTTATATTATTTTCTGGTTAATTTGAAATATTATGTCTTGTTCTAAAAGTGCTTTCTCAAATTAGCCTTAAGTATTCGGCTTCAAATTGTCGGTCTCCTCTATCCCTGAAAACATTACTCGCACACAGGAATGGTAGAGAGTTGTCCTTAGAAGTCTTTTTATCACGAAAACAAGATCCTGTTAACTGAAATATTCAATTCCTGTCAAATGTATTAAATCAAGGATTAATGAGAAAGTTATTTTGAACAAAAATAAGAGACATTTTAGTTAGAATTGCAAAAGTTTGAAAACGAATTATACAAATTGAAGATTCTTTTGGTCCTGAATAGTCGATGGATAAGTCGAGTCTACTATACTCTTCATCTTAGTTAGATATATAAAAAAGCGACAATATTCCGAAAATCAAGCGTTATCTAGAATAACCGATAAACTTTTTCTAATCTTTATCTAAATTTTGCAACATTAACATAAAAAACTCAAAAGCAAGTATTGCAAAGATAACAAAAGCAGATTTAAAATTGATTGAGTCGTTTTTTATAGGATTTCAAAATTATGTACAAAGGCAACAGGTTTTAGATGACCAAATATTCGTGTCAACGCTTTGTCTATGAACAATTATAGTACATTTGTATCCCTTTAAAATGCAACTGGAACAGAAAAATATGAATCTTTTTGAATAGAGGGTAAAGGAGTAACACGATAAATAAAAGACAGTCCGTAGCCATTAATGAGGACCATAACCTATCTGGAAGAAGTCTTCTTAGCATTAAAACTTGACCTATTAAACTATTGGAATCATTCCACATTTAAGAAGTAGATTATTACTCATCAAATAAAAACTTAACTAATAGTGAAAACATTGAAACCGAAAAAATGGAAGAAGCCTTCGAAACGTAAGAAAATAAGCTATTGAACTATTGGAATCAATTTATATGTAAGCAGTAGATTTCTGCTAGTCAAATACATGTGAAACTAAAAGTGATAATATTAGAACCGAACAACTGGAAGAAGTCTTTAAACTATGAGGAAATGATTTATCAAACTATTAAAACTTGTTAAAAAGGAAAGAAATAACTTTAAGCAAAATTTCATTTGAATTAGTTCAAGTATTCATAAGTTAGTCGGAAAAACACACGTAGTTGTGCTTATATTTATTTAAACCTCGAATGGTTGGCACACAATCAGTCAAAAATATGGACAAAATGTAAATTTCCCTTAGAGTAAATTTGTACCCCCAAAAAACAAAAAAAAAAAGAACTTACGTTTACAAATTCAAAAACGGTAGCCCAAACGACTTACATAATGCCTCATTACCTAAAAAGATGTCATGCAATTACTAACAGGATTTAAACACCTTTGGATATCAGTTACATGCCTATAATACCTAATCACTAGACCCCAATTAGCCTATACGGAATACAATGTACAAAAGTCCAATATATACCATGTTCCCTCTTAAAGGTTGAAAATAAATTAACAAAATTATACACCCAAGGACTCTCTCTTTAATGTCTCAAGTTTAGCTACCTTCAAACACTCGTTTATACAAAAAAAGCCCAAAACTCTGTGTCCTAATAATAATGAAATTTTCTTTCACACGAGTAAGCAAATCCGGCTTATACGAGCATAAAGAGTATTATTTTTGGTCAAACTCTGGGGTGTAATTTGAGTCTTGAAATTTTTGTTTTACGAGTATATTCCTTGGTCAACTTTTCAATCTCAAATCTGATTGAATTTTCCTATGAGAACTTTCGAATTTTGAAATTTACAACCCTTATTAAAATAAGGTACATGCATACAATTCTAGTAAAAGTGGGTGTTTGTTTTTATATGGCCAATCTGGCAGTACCGCCTCTAACTTATAGAAGCTTATCATTAAGATTTGATTACCCATCAAAAGAAGGGAGGATACGAGAAAAGCATCGTCACCATCATCATCATCAGTAAATTGCAAATTGAAACCGTGCGAAGTATCGTCCTTGTCGTGCGTCACATCGTCGCGTCGGCTCTCCGAATGCAAACCACTTTCTTTAGCATGTAATTTTCGCCAAGGACAATAGAGCTTGTAACACAACTCTCTTGATCCACCAGAGAATAATCACTGTAATCAAGGCGGTCCAACCAATTGCACTCTTTGATGGAAGAACCATAATGTCATTGTACACCTTGTTTGTTATTGTGGGAAGAAAATAACTCGAGGAACTCGAGTTTGATGTCCTCAAGGGTATTTGTTGGGCACACGTCAAATGTCAAAAATCTATTCTCCCTTCATTAAGGATACGTATGCATGAGACGCACGGGTTTTTAATACACACCTCTAGAGAGAGAGAGGCAGCGAACGATGTTGAAGAACGCGCGCGTTGGTGCGAAATGTACTTCAAAAAATAACTCGAAAAATAAAAAGGGGGAAGTAGACGCTATACGCATATAGAAAAAGGTAAAATACATGAAAGGACACTCTTGGTAATTGCAGAGCGTATGCTTTATCCCATGGGGATATAATGAAATTCAAGAACCATCAAGGACTTTTTGAGAGAATTCAATTGTCTTTTTTTTGTTTGTTTTCTAACATTTCCTGAAGATTATCACTTAAAGCTTCGCATATTTATTTGACACAGATCATTCTATCAAAGGACACCAAAATCCCATTGCCGACAAAATAATTAGTCGCCTTGTGTCTCTGGAATATTGTAAAACACACATAGACACGTCAAATCGCACAAAGAAAATCAATTTTGTGGCATAAACAGTTTTCCAGTTAGGATTTATCCTCCATCCTTATAATATTGTGGGGTGATAAATAACAAAAGACCAGAAGAAAATATCCCCAGCATCCTTTGAGATTCTTTTTTTCCTGTTGTTTTGTTTGTGGCTGGTGGTTTCAACACAAAATAACATCCTTCTTTTGTGAATTGTGGGTCCTTATAGACACACAATTGTTTGTTGGTAAAACACGTTTCGATTGTTTGTTACAAAGCTATCGTAGCAGGGGGCCTAGTGGATGGATGGTATAAGACTAAACCAATCCTAAAGTGGGGAGTTATGGTCTGTCAGGTCTTGAGAGGAAGAAGAAAAAAAAAAGTATTTCAGTGAGAACAAAGTTTTGTGTTTTTTTTTTCATCATCTTGAAGTAGAATAAGGATATCTCTAAATTTGTTTTTGCTCTTTTCTATTGTTTTCTAAAGATGTTGTTTTGGTGTTGTATATCTTTTTTCTGGTGCGGTTAATTGTTATCCCGGAATTCTCTAGTGTCCTGTTTTGTTTTTTTTTTTGTTGTTGTTGTTTCTGGAATGTGTTTTTCGTCTTTTTGTTTTTCATATTGAAAATGTTCTTCGTTTTAATAGCATTTATGGTTTGATTACATTACTAATTGATTAAGTTTTCTAACTATTAGACGAGGGTTTGGTATAGGGAATTAAGGATTTATGAGAGAGTTGTTTGAAAGACAAATAAAGGAAATTTTAGTTAGTATTGCAAAAGTTTGAAAAACGAATTACACAAATTGAAGATTCTTTTGGTCCTGAAATAGTCGATGGATAAGACTAGTGAATGAAATTGTATGTCTACTATACTCTTCATCTAAGTTATATGCATAAACAAAGCGACAATATTCCGAAAATCAAGAGTTATGCAGAAAAGTCGATACACTTCTTCTAATATTTATCTACATTTTGCAACATAAAACAAGTATTGCAGAGATAACAAAAAGATATTCATAATTGATTGAATCGTTTTGCTAGGTTCTAGAGGACCAAATATTCAAGTTAACGCCTTTTCTATGAACAATTATAGTACATTTTAATCCCTTAAGAATGAAATGGGAGACAGAAATATTAATCTTATAAAATAGAAGGTAAAGGAACAGACAGTCCCTAGCAATTAATGAGGACCATAACCAATCTGGAAGCAAGCATTAAAACATGAGCAATTGAAGTATTGGAATCATGCCACATTTAAGAAGTAGATCAAATAGAAACTTAACTAATAGCAAAAACATTGAAACCTGGAAAACTGGAAGAAGTCTTCAAAAACTTAAGAAAATGACGTATTGAATTATTGAAACCTTTTCATATGCAAGCAGTACATTTCTGCTAGTCAAATAAATATCAAACTAAAAGTGAGAATATTACAACTGAAACATTGGAAGAAGTCTCTTAACTATGAGAAAAGTATTTATCAAGCTATTGCAATCAGTCTGCAAATAAGTATCAGAATTTTTTTGAACAAATAAAAACTTAACTAATAGTAAACATTTTAAAACCAAACATTTGAAAACAGTCTCAAAGCTATGAGAAAATTTGCTTTCGAACTATTGAATTCAGTCTGCACGTAAGTAGCAGATGTATACTTATCAAATAGAAACATAACTAATAGTAATTGAAACCGAAAAACTGGAAGAAGTCCTCAACTAAATGTGAGTACATTGAAACCGAAAAACTGGAAGAAGT